>NC_079502.1:57958297-58258297 GCF_030052815.1 Hevea brasiliensis | reverse complement strand
TCACTTAAACCTAGAGCTAATCAAAGGGTGACATGTGGCAAGGGTTTAATGTGTTAACCTAGCTATTTAAGTGTGGTTATGAAAAGAAAAATAACCAGCAGCCACTCCTCTCCTTTGTCACGCCACTTTGAGGCTTTTCATCTATTCTTCTTTATCTCTCATCAATTCAAAGAGATTAGCCATCAATCTCTTGAATTAAGAACACTAGAAATTGTTTTTAGCGTCCTGTTTACATCTCTAATCTCTTAAAAGGCAGAACTTGAATTTCTAATTAATTGAAAAGGCTTTAGAAGCTGTTCAAGGGCTGCCATAGGTGTTCTTGGTGTGGACAAGCTAGAGGGACAACATCTGGTGTCCTGAAGACGAATCTCAAAGGCGCAGACACGCTGCAGTGCATCAAGAGGTTAGTGTAATCGTTCTTGATTTAATCTAGGGTTCTAAAATTAATCTGATTAATTTTAAAATCTTAAATGGAAAATACAGATCCAAAAACATATTAAAGAGTTTTAATATGTTGTTTATCATTGAAATCAAATAGATAAAAGTAAATCTTGCATGATGCATGTGACCCTAGGTGAAAATTTTTGAATTCAATGGTATAAACTTGTGTTTTTCACGCTTCCGTTCCTTCACTTATCACCACCATTGCCCTCCACTTCGGCTTTGTTCTAGGACATCACAGACTGCGCTTTGTTACTGGAACATCGAGAATTAATCAAAGTCCCTCAGAGAATATGTAAGAAGGTGGGCAATAAATGCTACTTGGTGGATGCCAAAGGAAACAAAGTCCCTCAGGGAGACGAGGCAAGGGAGGGACCCGGTGAGACTTCACAACCTCGAAAAGAAGGGCAAGGGTGAATGTCCAAAGAGTCCCCTGTCCGAGTGCCTCCATACACACCACCACCGATAGACCCGATCATTGTATACCTACAGCTCATGGAGACCAAAATATACAACAGGATGCAAGCTATCGAGGACAGCCTCCAGGAAGCACATAACAAGCTAGACATTCTAATGGACAAACTAGATGAGGAGGAAGAGGAGCAAGGATCACCAGCATCAGCATCATCATCATCATCATTAGAGGCCTTTTAGAGATAGGAATATAGGATGGGATCTTTATTATAATATCTTACATGCCCTAGTCCTAACTTAAAACCATATGTCTCTTTTATTTGCTTTATGTTCAAAAATTTCCCATACTTAATAAATATTATGCTTCCTTAAAATTTTTGTATGCTTGATCTGATCTTGCACATTATATTGACATTACGAACAATGTCTGGTTTGGGTTTGGGGGGGATACATTTGCACTTGCACATCATTACATGCACATCATTGCATTGTTTAAATTCAGCTACATTATTCTCGTGTATCAAAATTTTTGAGAATTTTTGAAAATTTTTGGATTATAAATTGTGAAACTTAGCACTATAACCAAATTTTTTGTAAGCTAATAATTGGACTCCAGGGGATAGAGGAATGAACGTATCTAGATAGGCAAAAAGGGATTCTAACATGTTGTTTGTAAAGAAACTAATCTCTTTAATGGAATTGGATTAGTTAAGCCTATTCATAACTATTAATTTATCACATTGAACTTGTAAAATTAGGAGAACAATTTTTGAAATACAAGCAAAACTAAAAACTGCCTCACTAGCTCTAGAACATATCTCTTGGACCTATCAAGGTGAAATCCTAGCATATGCTTAATGAAGAAATGATTAAGGCATTCTTCGATATAGCCTCACTAAGCCTTAGCCATCCCTAATTAAAATGTATATCCCTTGTAGCCAACTTGAAACCTATGTTTATCCCTTAGAATTTACTGATTACCCATGTTATTTACCTAGCCCCTAGCCTAAACACCTACCACACCCTTCTAAGGAAGCAATATGCATAAAGAAAATGAAGAGAGGATGTAGTACTCAAGAAAGAGTGCAAGTATGCAATAGAAATCAAAGAAAAACTTACCTTTCCAACCCAGCAAAAGCAATGAGTTTGGGGGAGAGGACAAAAAGGAAAAAGAAAAAAATCCCAAGTGTCATGGAAGCATGCTTGACAATATAAAAAGCCAAAAGCCTTTCCTCTCCACACAAAATATGTAGAAACGAACTTAGTATACTTGGATTTTATGCATACATGCTATTCTCATATTTGTATTCTTTAAAACCTTTCATTGGCAACCAAGTTTATCCCTCTAGCCCCATTACAACCCTTTTGAAGACCTTTTGATCATTTGAAAAAGCACATGCTACATTAGTGGAGATAGAAAATTGAGATATGCCTATGAAGTTAGAATTGAAATACTTCATCTCAATTACTTACGAAAGAGGCAGATTTAGGGAAGTTAGTGTTTCTTAATTGTATCCCGATAGAACATGTTGTTTGTGGCTTATTAATAGTCTTGTATAGAGGAATAATTAGTCAAAACACCATGAAACGAGGTGAAGTTCCAAACAAGCAGCTATTAGAACCCTTATGCCTTGAAAGAGGGGAGTTGGTATGAAGGTTGGAGGAGTTCAATTCTATGCTTACTAAATTGATGGTTGTATTCCTAAGTATCCCTTGAAATGTGCTTTAAAACAGAGTTTTGTTTTGCTTGAGGACAAGCAAAAGTTTGAGTTTAAGAGTATTTGATACAATTGAATTGTATAGATGTTTTTAAGCACATTTGTATTCTAAATCATAGCATTTAGGAAAGTATTTTCATGCATAGTAGTTGATTTCATTAGTTTTCATAAATTCTATTGCCAAGCCCTTAATTCCATGTTTTCTGTATTATTTCAGGTGTTTGGGTGAAGCCTTAAAGAATGGGAGTGCAAAGGAAACCTTACAGAGACAAGAAGACAAAGAATTACTGCTGATACAAAGTAAACGGGCCGTGAAAACGAAGCCCCTGACCCATGTAACTCCCTGCCAGAAGAAAGTTAAGAGAATCGATGAGAAACATAAGTACACGGGTCATATATAGACCCATGTAATCTGCAGGGACCCGTGTAAGTCTTTGCCAAGTGCAAGCTTGAAGAACCTTATGGGAACAATAGTACACGACCCGTGTAATCAGGCCCGTGCAGTTGGCACAGACCTGTTTAACTTTCTTTGCCAAAACAAGACCACGCGATTCTACTCTAGCAAGTTACATGGCCCTGCTTTGCGGGACCCATGTAGTGACACACGGGCCATGTACTATGCTGCAACCTATTTTCTGACTCCAATTCCTCTCCTGTTTTTTTGATCCAAACGAGACTCCTAAAGCCTTTTGGACTCAAAATGACCTAACCCTAGAAGCAACAAATATAAATAGCAAAGAAAACATCAGGAAGAGCAGTCAGTGAATGTCATCAGGACTGCTGCTGAAGGTTGCTGTTGTCAGACTCTACATCAGTACCAAAAGAAGTTTTCCAGCTGAAGCTCCACAAGATCAAAGCTGCAAACTCTCTTTGGTTCCTTCGTTTCATCTCCTTAGACAGATATTTATTATTTTATTTCTTTTGCATAACTCTCTTTTTATTGTTTTTACCTTTTATCATGACATTTGTTGAACTCACCATGAGTGAGTAGTTTTCTTATTCTGGATTTCGGAGAGTAGCTCTTGTAATTATTATTATAGATGAACACTGAGTTTTATTTATTTGATTTGAGATTCGTTTCTTGATTTAATTTCTTGTGATCTTAATGCATGCTATGTGTTGCTACCCACTTAGTCATGATTGTAGATGTTAATTGAAGGACTGAAAGGTGAAGATTAACATTAGAAAATCAAGATCTTAAACCTAGGAATTCTGACCTAGACATAGGCTGACACCTTTGTGGAACCAAAAATTGGTCAAAGGTTTTAAAGGATTTTAATTAATTTGATCACCATGAAAGTAGGGTTTGAGTTAATTAGAATACACCCTAGATGCCTTGAGAGAGGATTTAGGATAACTTATGACTGATTTCCATCAAGGCAAACGATCCTCAATTCAGTAAATAAACAAGATAACATCCCTAGTAAGATTCAAGTGTGAAATCTTCATTCCAGAATTACTTCAAATAAATCATTTCGTTTTAAGTTTACCATTTTAGTGTTTAAAGTTAACAAACTTCATTCTCTAAGTATTCGATAGCCTAGACAGTCAAGATTTCTATGTAGATTGGTATTTGCTAAACAAAATTCCTCGTGGGAACGATACTCTACTTATTACTTTATTACTTGTTAGCGATACGAGCACTTGCGATGATTGAAAAATAGCGAAACACACTTTAGGCAGGCACCTGTTACTCTCCAACACTCCCCCTTATGCCACTTCAATCAATGTAGACATGCAAAAGATGCTGGGGCTGGTACCCTGAATCTCGTCCCTGGAGAGCTACCCACTGATGGTGTGGACTGACCTCTCCTAGGTCTGAACTATGGCCTGGTCCCCTGAGATTGACCCTGACCTTGTGGCTGACCTGAACTTTATGTAGGTGGACCTTTGAACTTCTTTCCTGGTGCAGGAGATGAGCTAAACGGACTTGGGCCCCTCTTCTGCTGTCTCTCTCTTCTGGTCTGCTCACTTATTATAACCTTTTCAACTTTTATTGCAGCTTCCACTAACTTGGACAAATCTGTGATTCCCAAGGCAGCAATCATGATCTTTATATTGTCATTTAATCCCTCTTCAAATCTCTTACATATTTCGACTTCATTAGGGACTATCTCCCTTTCATAGCGACTCAGTTTGACAAATTCCTTTTCATACTCTGCCACTATCAGCTGTCTCTGCCTTAGGTTAATGAATTCTCTTCTTCTCTCTTCTAGGTATACATTACCCACATACTTCCTCTTAAATTCTAAGCGGAAGAAGTCCCAAGTTATTATTTCTGGCTACACTTCACTAAACACTGTATCCCACCATTGGTAGGCATCATCTTGCAACAGAGATACAGTAGCTTCTAGATTTTGCTCTGGAGTGCAGTGGAGTTATTTTAGAACTCTCCCTGTTCTGTTCAACCAGTTTTCGACTGCAACAGAATCATCTTCTCTCTTGCTAAAGAAATCCACTACTCCGAATTTTCTCAGTCTTTTCAGATGTGATTTCTACTAAGGAGGTGGTAGTGGTGGTGGCATTACCCCAGCCATTTGTTTGAAAAATAAGGCCATTTGGTAGAAAATGGTTGTGGAGGCTGAGCAGGCTCTGCTGGAGCTGGCGGAGCAGGTTCTCCACTATCCCCAGTCTTAGCTGCTGCAGGTGGAGCATGACTCTCCACTTCCTCCCCAGCTGTCATCTAAGATGTGGGGTCCATATCCTATTCAAAATAACAAAGACAAACAGATCTACATTAGTGTCACCTCGACTCTTACAAATGCAATGCATGGTATGGACTCTATCTAGACCCAGAAACGCCTAAACCGTGCTCTGATACCACTAAATGTGACACCCCTTACCCGTCTGCAGTATAGCTGAGTAAGATATGCCACATTGTGTACCGGAACACCTTATTTTATTCTAATTATTTTTATTTTTCCTTATTTATTTTTTTTATAGTTATGAAGTACAATTTGTGAGATATCATTCATTTAATTCATTTATTGAAACATAAATTCATTTGAGGTTTCGCAAATTTTATAGAAAAATCAGACAGTGTACGGGCTAAAAATGGAGAAAACAGTTCTTCGGAACCTGTGAAAAACACTTCCAATATATTTTCAATCATTCTGAAACTTCATTTCATCAACAAAGTCTCAATATTATTCAATAATAATTCCATTTCTCATTCATTCATTCCTCATGATATTCATATACAAGTCATAAATAAATACTCAATGTTCCATTCATAAACACAATGAGTTAGGGTTTTGAACCTAGGGTTTGGGAGACAAAACTTGGAGAATTGGTCAAATGGTGTATTTGACCTAGTTTGAGCTGAAAAATGGTCATGTATGACCAATTGTGGCATGTTGTAATTGGAATCAGGTGGAGATTCGGATTGGATATGCCCATTATGCAGGTAGTAGGACCAAGGTCCCTTTCAAGGGCAAAAACTAAAAATTTACCAACCCAATTGGTTTGAGGTCAATTGAGAATGAAACTAGACACAAAGTGGCACATTTTTCATTTAGGAATCATGCCCAAAAAGTGACCATATCATAGTGAAAAATTTGGCCAAATCTGAAAGTGAGTGTTCTGTCCTATACAAAAATGACCAAATGAACAATGTGTTTGTTCATTTGGCCATAACTTGGGATAGGCAAGTTTAAATGACCTGAATTTTACTAGTAGAAAGCTGAGATATAGATCTAAAACTTTCATGAAGAACACAAATGTAAATTATGCCCTTAACCAAGTCATTTAGCCACACAAAGTTAGTGACCTAAAACTGCTAGAACCAAGTTGGTGCCCAGAAAATCTGGGTTAGGTCAATCCAGCCAGCCATGTTGAAATGGCTATAACTTGAGCTACAAAACTCCAAATGGAGTGATTCAAAAAGGGAAATAAAGTTAAGACAATAAGGAACAATTTCCATGCAGAAAACTTAGCCAAATTGTAATAGCAACATGACCAATGGAACAGTGTAAAATAGGACACCAAAACTGAAAATTTGCAATTTTGCCTAAAAGACTTAAAATTTGAGAAAACAACAAAAACCAACAAATTAGGTAACTAAAATGTGGTATGTGTGACACCCCTTACCTGACTACAGTGTAGCCAAGCAAGGCGTGCTACATTCGGTGCCGGAGCACCCTAACTTACCTTACTTTATTTCTTTAAAAATTTTATTCTCGTTATATTTAATATCGACTATTTTTTGACAGAGAAACTAACGGAGTTTCCCCTATTTTATTATCGTTTGACGTGTTTTACTATTCACCTATTTGAAAATTTCAATAATATTTTACAGTAAAAATCTCATCAATTATTCTCATAACCATCTCATAATTCACATCTCATTCATATATCTCAATTTCATATTCATTTCCATGCATTTCAATTTATGCACAATTTATATATATAAATTCTAAAGTTTCATTAATTTACATGATTTACAGACGGATATCATAAATTTATAATTTACATGATCTACTAATTAATTACAGTTCCATAATTTATATTTCAACATATAATTCATAGTTTACATTACAAATAATAACTAATTATAATATACAAAATACATAATATGATCTATATGAGCCCTATCTACATGCATTGCTAAGGAGGTGATAACCTTGAACACTCTACAGATTAGAACTCCAAAATCTCTGTTTGGTATTCGCTAGGCTTTAACTTCAATAACTGCACGAGGAAACAAATCCATCGCGCTAAGCATTACTGCTTAGTGGTGCAATAATACAACAGGAAAATAATATAACAAGTAAAAATAATTAAAGCATATTTTCTATACTCAATAAGTTTACTGGGTCTATATGAAACTTGCCATATAGTATATTTTTCGTCATTTATGTTGCTCTCTAGAATCTCTTTTGTCATAAGTTTACTATAATCATTTATATAATGTACAAATAAATCTAAAATTTATTCTTACACTTATATTCTTATGAAAATTACATTTGTAATGTTATTTAAGTTATAATTCCTCTACTAGTCTTTTTATCACATCCTTGATACTTTCTAAGTTGTGTACAATCATTTCGTAATATTTAGAATTTTTAGAACTAGTTTAATTTACTTCAAGTCATTATAAGGAACAAATTTTTGGAGCTAATCTAATCTATTTCAGAACTTCTTCTCATTTATTTACTTTTTAGCATTTTTAATTGCTAATATTCATAACTTATTTTAATAAATTAGATTGCCCAAGTAACCTATGACAGGCTAACTAAACTGGATAACAGGTCATTGGCAATGAACAACACGGTGCCTCGGGCTGTCATAATATGGGACGCAGAATGTCAACCACGTATGCAGTCAGTATGGCTAAAAAGCCATGATAATACATAATCGGGCATTAAGCCATGAGTGCGGGCATAAAGCCATTAATACAGGCATAAAGCCTTTTGCAGTACTGCTAAAACAATAACCTATTAGCATGTCAATCTATCCAATCTGACACACATGTCTAGGCAATACAAAGGCACATAATATCATTAAATATTAATATATTGTGTTTTATGACTTCATTATTTCATGACAATTTTCAATTATAATGTATACATTCATTTGATCATTTATATGATCACAATTCTAAACAATGGTTCACATGTACCATTGTATTCAAAACATTTTTTCTTTCTCATTTATACATTTTATGAATTCTATTTGTGATGGGCATATAAGCCCTAACTACCTATTCATATCAATTAGGTAACTTACTTTTTATGTTTCAAGCAATCCATGAACATTTCATGGATTTCAAATTTATGGCCTTAATTTCCCTTTAACAATATAGTTCTTACACTTTGTGTCTTGATATTATTATTCACATTACTATTCACTCAAATTGTTGACTTTTTAATACATAATGAATTTGTTGAACCTAAGGTCACCAAGATACCACATTTTGCATTTTATTTTTGTTGGTATTGATTTCCAAAACCATTTCAAAGCTTATCTTATGTTATTCAAAATTTTCAGATTTCATACCCTAGGTTTACTGTTTCATTGGTCATTTGTACAGTAGGAATTTGACAAAATTGTCTTCATGAAAGTTGTTCCTTATTATGTCTAGTTACATTTAGTTTTTTGAATCACTCCATTTGGAGTTTTGTAGCTCAAGTTATGGTCATTTTACCATAACTGGCTGGATTAACCTGCACCCAGAATTTCTGAGCAATTTGGTTCTACCAAATTTGGTGACCTATGTTTGGTTAGCTATTTGACTAGGTTATGATCAGAATTTAGATTTTTGTTCTTCATGAAAGTTGTAGAACTATGTCTCAGATTTCTCTTGGTAAAAGTTCAGGTCAATTGGACCTTTCTACACTAAGTTATGACCAAATGAATAAATATTGTTCATTTGGTCATTTTGCACAGGCAGAATGTAAGTCACCCGGATTAGGGCAATTTTTAGGTCAACTTGGTTTGGTTTTCTAGGCAGGGTTTCTTCACCAAAGTTGTGCCATTATGTGTCTAATTTCATTTTCAATTTGCCTTGCACCAATTGAACCTATACAACTCCATTTATAGCTGCCCAAACCTACTAGACTCACAACCAATCCTGCAGGTCACCAAGGGCAGCATGCCTAAGTTCAACTCCAACATCCTTACTGACTTCAATTCCTCCTCACACACATTCAAATGGTCACTAATTGACTATTACAAGGTTAACATACCATTACATAAGCAAAACTCTAATTTTTCACAAACCCTAATTTCCAAAGTGTCCATTTCATACTATCCATGCCATCTAACACATCCAATCAAAAATTCCTACTAAGCAACTCCAATAAACACATTTTATTTCATTTAAATTCATCAATTCCCATAGGTATACATGCTAACCAAAATTCTTCTTCCATCAAACATGAATACTTTATCAATTTTTTTCTTGTCATTCTTTCCATTTTCAAGCTCAAATTTAAGTTTGCTAAAAGGATATGAAAGAAAGTAGCACTAACCTTGAATGGAGTCACTTCTAAGCTTGGTAAACCTCACTTTTTCTTCTTCTAATTGCTGCCCTAAGCTTGCTCTAGTGGTGATGACAAGTTTTTGTGAAGCAAGCTAGTGGTTTTATGGTGTGTTTGTATGAGAATTCTGATGAGAAGGAGGACCAACAATGGAGGTGTGTGTAGAGGAAGAGGAATCTCGGCTGAATGAAGAAGAAGAAAGCAGAATTTGTTTCTTTAATTTGACTTCTTTTTCCCATTTTAAATGAATTTAAGTGTGTTGTTAAATTGTAATTGGGTGGGAGCATTTTAATGACATCATGTGATGTCAAAATTCCCAATTTCTTTCATTTTCTTTTTCTTTTTCTTTTCTTTGCTATTCATTTTCAATTAAATTTTTAGCAATATTTATTCATATTTTAGATCATAATAATTATTTACTTAACTAGACAAGTCGGCCAAAAATTATCTCTGAAGACGAAATGACCAAAATGCCCTCGTTTGGCTTATTAAGCCTAAATCGTCTATATCGATCGAAAAATTTTCCTAAGCCTTTTCTTGGCATTCTAATGCCATAGAAACCTCAATGAATCTTCTCTGATGTTCCAAAAATTATTTCATGAATTTTCTCCAGGCTTTAGGGCTTCTAGTTGCAAAGACCGCAACTTCCCACTAGGTTACCGATCGCTAGGGCACCGGCTCATTTAACTTGGTTGTATTTTATTTCTAAAATTTTTCCTAAATTTTTCTTATTAATATTTGAGTTATTTATGATTCTTCACTCTAGTCTAATTATTTTTCCAAACATTCTAGCTGTCCGGACCGACACCGGTCACCGAAACAATAGAATGTATGAAAATTGCTACAGTGAGGGTGTTACGGTATGTGGGTGAAATTAGAATTCCCATACCTATTAACCCTTAGAAAGTCAACAAATTGACTTGAATAGTATCGTGAATAGTAACCCCGAAATTCAAATTTTAAATAACGTCAAGTTTAGCATATTAAAGCTAGATATAAGTAGATTTAAATTTATTTTTGGAATTATGATAAGTTGTGATACTGAAACACTGTGAAACTGTGTGTTTCAGTGGAAAAGAATACCGGGAAAGAACCCGAGGGATTGAGTCAAGGCCAAGAGGTGACTCGTATAAGGTTTGTACATAACATAGAATTTTTGTAAATTTTCTTTTGCACATTGTTTTGAATGAATTGAGATATGAAATTGTGACACAATTGAATTGAAAAGTTTATTATGCTTTTGATTTAAATTGTTGAAAGATTAATTGTTCGTGTTTGAAATGGCAATAAATGTTTAGTAAATTGTTAAGATAGTTTTGAAACCACAGTGTCATGACCATATATTTGAATACCTCACTGGCATGACTAGTGGGGGAAATCAGTTTCGAATTTTGATTCCTTCTCTGGCTGAAGTGTTGAGGTGTGTGCCAATAAACGAAGAAAAAGAATGGGTTCCCATATATTTGAGCTAGCTAGCCTTGTGATGTGACTTCTCCGTAGCCTCTGGCTATTGAGATGATATTTGTTTCGAATGACATTATATAACTGTGTGTTTTTGTGAAATTTGTTTTGAGACTTTCGAAATGAAATTGTTGGATTAAATGCATCTAAATCATGTTTTGTATTTATTTCTCATGTTCAGTTCAATTTTTGAATAAGTATGATTTAAATTCCACATAAAGATTATTTTAGTATGTTGTGCACCACTGAGTCATAGTACTCAGCGATGACTGTTATTGCTGTCGCAGATATAAAGACTAGAGGAGCAACATAGTGAATTGTTGAGGATTGTGGAGCTACCTACCCTGAAGTTTATCGGGTATATTTTATACCTTGATTGTAAAAATTATTTTGATGTATGTAATGTTCGTAAATGTAGAAAATGGTCATGAGCAGTTTTATAAAGCTTGTAATAAATTTTAGTTTGGATTTTTCTAATGTAAATTTTTAGAATGAAGTATGTAAATTATTTTATCTTTAATGAAATATGAGTGGAAGTATTTTGTTTTAAATTGAATGATATTACTTAGTAGTATTTTGATGATGTTGAATTTTTGAATTTGAGAAATGATGTTGAAATTGGTTAGGATGGATGTGGAATTGAGGAAGTTGATGAGATACATCATTGGAAGTGCTTTTTATAGGTATTTGAATAACTGTTTTCTCAAAATACAGACGACACTCTATCAAAATTTTTATAACATTTGTGGAAAAATAAAATGGGACAAAAATCTTAACTAGTTTTCAAACTCTAATTAAATATTTTAATACCTATTAGAAAATGCTCACCACTTACAAAAAGTAAGAAAATTATTTTAAAATCCCTTGTAGGGCACTTAATGAGTTATTGGTAGGTGAAGTTCGATAGTTCATTAGGTATTCTACGGGATCATGTTATGCCTTATAAAGGGGTAAGGTGTGACACCCCTTACCCGTCTACAGTATAGCCGAGCAAGATATGCCACACTGTGTACCGAAACACCATTTTTTTTTTTATCTCAATTATTTTATCCCTCCTTAATTTATTTCTTCATGGTTATGAAGTGTAATTTGTGAAATTTAATTCATTTAAGTCATTTATTGAAATTATAAATTCATTTGAGGTTCCAAAAATTTTACAGAAAATCCAGCAGAGTACTGGCTAAAAATGGATAAAATAGTTCTTTGAACCTATGAAAAACACTTCCTATAGTCATTCAATTCCATAACTCCCAATTTTTCACATCAATTCTAAAAAATTCTTCCCTTTTGCCATACATTCATTTTAACATCATAATCATGTACATTTCATTTATAAACACAATTTTATAAATACTAACATTCATACCAAATTATTTTACATAAGTTTCAATTTATACATGAGAAAATAAAAGTTTGATTACAAACTGTACAACTAGTATAAAATACCAAAATGGGACCTAGTGTCCTACCAATGCACTGTAGCCTGTGAGGTGACACAGACACTATGCAAAACTGTGAATGGCCTCACCTAGTCTGTGGTCTACTGCGCTTTCTGTCCAAATCTTCAGTACCTACGAATTGCAAAAGTGACGCACTAAGCATAAAGTTTAGTGGTGCCAATAATACAAGAAAATATAATATACAAATAAAAGTAAAAATTTCCTAGTTATTGTGTTTATAAGAAATGAATAATTACTAACTTATTGTTTAGTCGAAGGCTAATTAAATTTTATGATATTAACTCGTTCTGGCATTTTATTAATCATTTTCCTGATGATTTTGAGCTTTTTTTTTTATTGTAATCATTCTTGTTCTTTATCTTGATATTTAATTTCCTTACTTTCTTTAATAATCAATTCAATTATATTTATACTTTTCCATGCCCAAGTAACCTATAGAAATTGATCGAACTAGATAAATTGGTAAACTAGCACTGGGTACCAGGTACCTCAAATCGTCACACCATCGGTCACAAAGTGTCTCCCGGTGAGCAGACAGAATGACTAATAAGCCATAAAAGCAATGAGGCATAAAGCCAAGTGTAACATCATAATCAGTATAGCCATAGGCTATCATATCACATAGCGGCATGAAGCCATACGTAGTACTACTATCAGAACCCTTTTGGCATGCCAACCTATCCTAACTAATCACATTAGGCCTATTAGGGCATATTACAAAGTTATTTCTTGAATATTTGCACTTAACATATAAGGTTACTATTTATTTGGTCATTTAAGTCAAAATATTGACTTTCTCATATATAATAGTTACATGAGTTTTAATCACATAGATTTACCACATTTTGGTTTTCAAAAGTGTTGGCATTAGTTGCTAGTCATTGCTTCTAATCAATGGAGAATAAATTAAAAATTTCAGTTTTGGGTGTTAGAGTTCATTATTCCATTAGGCCATTCTACAATGAGAATTTGGCCAAGTGTTCTTGATCAAAGTTGTTATTTATTGTGTCTAGTTACATTTCACTTTTTGAATCACCCCATTTGGAGTTTTCTAGATCAAGTTATGGCTATTTCACCATAACTAGTCGGATTGCCTTTACCCAGAATTTTTGGATATTGGCAGTTTTTGTACATTGACTTCAGGTGAGTTTTTGGACAAGTTATGGTCAAATTTTGGGTTTGTTTTCTTCATGAAAGTAGTAGGGTTATGTCTCAGCTTTCTTTCAATATAAAATTCAGATCAATTGGACCTTTCTACACTGAGTTATGACCAAATGAATGAACACTGTTCATTTGGTCATTTTCCAGGGACAGCATATTGGTCACCTGGATAAGGTCACTTTTTAGAGGCCACTTAGGCTGGTTTTCTGGGATAGGTTCCTTTATCAAAGTTGTTGCATTTTGTGTCTAGTTTAATCTCCAATTAGCCATGCACCAATTGGAGTTACCTAGCTTGAGTTATAACTCCAAGAGCACACTGGAATCAAAGGGTCCAGAATGCACACTTAAGGCAGTCTAATTCTTTACATTAGTTAAAGTCACCAATCACTCCATTTTCAATTCAAACTACACCAAATGTTCACTAAATGATCATTACAACATCATTTTGTGTTCAATTGCATCTACCCCCATATTTGAGTCTCAAACCCTAGCCTTAAAATTCCAAAGTTTTAAATTCTTGCACTAAACTCATAAATTAATGTTTTAAGTGATAAAATCATATCAAGGGCAGCCTATTCACTCATTTAATCCAAAGAAATCATCAAAACCATAACAAGTCCATGGCTGCCGAAAATAGGGTGACACTTTAACATGTTTATTTTTTATGGAATTTCACATATCCTAACTCAAATTATCATTCTAACAAGAAATTTTGAAGAAAAAAGAAAAGGAATTGGCCTCTAACCTCAATTGATCACTCTTCCAAGTTTCCAAATCTTCCTTTTCTTCTATTCTTTTTGCTACCTAGAGGTGTTCTAAGGTGTGAGGATCAAATATAGTGAAGTCAAGTTAAGGATTTATGGTGATTTAAGGGGGGAAGTAAAGCTTCGAGTAGTGTAAAAATGGTGAAATTTTCCTTTTCTCTCTTTCTCTCTCTTGATTCGGCTGAATGGGTAAGATAAAGCAGAATTCTTTTTCATTTTTGTTTCATTTTTGTTTAGTTTTTATCCCTTTTAAGAGACTCGTCCATTTCCCATTGGTTAGCAATTTTAATTACCTCATGCATGATGTCATTATTCTACTTACATTTCATTTTTCTTTTTCTTTTATTTCTACTCATTTTCAATTCAATTTTTACCAATATTTATTCACATTTTATGTTATAATAATTATTTACTTAACTGGACAAGTCGGCCAAAAATCATCTCTGAAGACGAAAATGACCAAAATGCCCTCCGTTTGGCTTATTGAGCCAAAATCGTCTGTACTGATCGAAAAATTTTTCTAAGCCTTTTCTTGTCATTCTAATGCTATAGAAACCTCAATGACTCTTCTCTAGGGTCCCAAAAATTATTTCATAAATTTTTCCGTGGGTTTAAGGCTCCTAGCTGTGAAGACCGCAACTTTCCACTAGGTTACCCATCGCTAGGGCACCGGCTCATTTTACTTGGTTGTATTTTATTTCTAAAATTTTTCCTCCATTTTTCTTGTTATTATTTGAGTTATTTATTACTCCTCACTTTAGTCTAAATATTTTTCCAGACATTCTAGCTATCTGGACTGACACCGGTCACTTAAACAGTATAATGTATAGAATGACTATAGTGAGGGTGTTACACCCCTTACCCGTTTACAGTGTAGTCAAGTAAGATATGCCGCATAGTATACCGGAATACCATATTTTATCTCAATTATTTTTATCCTTCTTTAATTTATTTCTTTATGGTGATGAAATGCAATTTGTGAAATTTGACTCATTTAAGTCATTTATTGAAATTATAAATTCATTTGAGGTTCCGAAAATTTTATAGAAAATTCGGCAGAGTACATGCTAAAAATGGAGAAAACAATTCGTCGGAACCTGTGAAAAACACTTCCAATACATTTTCAATCATTCTCAAACTCCATCATATCAACATAATCTTAATATTTCTCAACCATTTCTCATAAATTCTTCTATTTGTCATTTATTCATTTCACATGATAATCATGTACAAATCATAAGTAAATACTCAATTTTCATTTATAAACACAAATTAGAAATATTTGCATTAATACCAAAATATATTACATGAGTTTCAACTATACATGAGAAAATAAAAATTTAATTACAAAATGCAAACAGTACAAAATACCAAAATGAGACCTAGTGTCCTACCAATGCACTGAAGTCTGTGAGGTGACACAGACACTATACAGAACTGTGAATTGCCTCACCCAGTCTATGGTCTACTAGGCTCTCTGTCAGTCTCTCCAGAACCTACGCGTAGCAAAAGTAACGCGCTAAGCAATATTGCTTAGTGGTGCCAATAATAAAATAAAAATAACTAAGAGAAAATGAATATGCAGTGTATATATTGATGTCTCATGCAGACAAATTTTTGATAAATATTTATAGTCTATTCATTTGGTACTTATTATATCAATTATTTCATTAAATTTACCAACTTGTATTTTTGGTTGCCCAAGTAACCTATACCGGATGACTGGACTGGATATACGAGTAAACTGGCACTGGGTACCAAGTACCTCTGGTCGTCACACCATCGGTCACAATATGTCTCCCGGTGTGCAAGAGAACAGCTGATAAGCTGTAATAAACATTAGGCAGAATTTTCTTTCATTTTGTAGTCTAATTTTGTTATACTTATCCCTTTAATAGGCTTGGTTAATTCCCATTGGTTAGGGTTTAATTTCATTCATTTATGACATCATGTTGATGTCATAAATGTGAGTTTTATTTTATTTCCATTTCTTTTCTTTTTCACCCATTTTTAATTTAATTTTTAGCAATATTTATTTATATTTTATGTCATACAAATTATTTACTTAACTAGACAAGTCGATCAAAAATCATCTTTGAAGACGAAATGACCATAATGTCCTCCGTTTGACTTAAAGAGCCAAAATCGTCAGTACTGATTTAAAAATTTTTCTAAGCCTTTTCTTGAAATTCTAATACCATAAAAACCTCAATGACTCTTCTCTGGAGTCCCAAAAATTATTTAATGAATTTTCCCTTGGGTTTAGGGCTCCTAGCTATGAGAACCGCAACTTCCCACTGGGTTACCCATCGCTAGGGCACTGGCTCATTTAACTTGGTTGTATTTTATTTCTAAAATTTTTCCTTAATTTTTATTATTATTATTTGAGTTAATTATAGCTCCTCACTTTAGTCAAAATATTTTTTCAAATGTTCTAGCTGTCCAGACCACATCAGTCACCTGAATAGTAGAATGTACGGAATTGCTACAATGAGGGGTGTTACACATTCTTTAGCCTAAAGGGCATCACCCGATAACAAAAGACTCCCCACTGGGTGATAAAGGCAGTCTTTTCATTGTAATCATTGTCCATCAAGATCTGATTATACCCTGAGGCACCGTCAATACATGAGCATCTCCCCAATCCTACAGCATTGTCTACCAGTATATCTATATGTGGGAGAGGAAAATCATCTTTCAAACTTGCCTTATTGAGATCCTTGTAGTCAACACATACCTTTACTCTACCATCTTTTATCACACCCTACCCCTCTATAAGGCATAACATGATCTCGTAGTATACCTAATGAATTACTAAACTCCGTCTACTGATAACCCATTAAATACACTACAAGGGATTTTAAACCTTTTCTTACTTATTTACAAAGTGGTGAGAACTATTTACAGGTGTTAAAAAAATTTTTAACTGAAGTGAAACTACATAACACATTTGAAGAATTAATAATTTCTATAAAATTTGGCAGAGTGCCATCTGTATTTTGAATAAAACAGTTCTTCAAAAACCTATAAAAAGCACTTCAAATATACAATTCCTCAATCCCAAACTCCAATAACAATTCAACACAATAATTTTCTTAACATTATCAACTCAGTTCAACAATCAATTTTCCAGTGTTCCCAAAAGATGAGATAAAAGAAATATGTCACAATATTTTTACAAGCCAAAATAATTTACAATTTTAGTTTACAACAGCTCAAGACCAAGTACAATGTATACATAGAGTGCACATACATTACAACAAAAACTACACAATATGGTATACTCGATATACTCGGCGAAATCTCAAAATGTGGTACAAGCAGCCTACTCTACTGCTCTGTCCGTCTGTCTACCTGCGACAGCATTGGAAAAGCTATCGCTGAGTAAAATTTACTCAGTGGTGCACAATAACAATTTAAAATGCGGTATGTAAAATGTTTGTTGACAATTTACAATTCAAATAATTCACAATTTTTCAAAGCTCATATAACACAAATTTGATCAAACAATTGAATAACACAGTGTTGCCAATCGATAACACAATTTAGGTCATAACACAAACTTTTCCGAACATGCCGTGTTGTACACTACGACAAGGCACACTCACCCCACTAATTGAAATCAATGAGGGAGGAAGCTAGTTAGATAATAAGAACTCATCCACACTCACCTCAGACTGGAAAGTCAAGGAGGGAAGAATATAATCACACTCACACCATAAATTGAGGAGGAACATAGTAACATTATCATGCTAAGTGTGAATCAAAATAATTCCAAATCACAATATTTTATACAAACCACAAATCTCATTTTATCTCAAAATTTCCATTTGCAAAGTAAGCAACACAATAATTTCCAAATAAAATTCCCAATGTCCAAACAATAAAAAATTATTCATAACTCAATTCTCCAGATAAATTTTCAAGTAAAAGCAGTGGATATAAAAAGTATTGTGCACAAACACAATTTGAAACTATAAAGTTCAATTAAATTTTTAAGTAGAAAATGAGAAATCAAAATTATTGTGCACAAACCTCTGATATATGCCTCTTGGCACTGACTCAGTGTTCCTTATGCTTCTCAATATCCTTTTCAACTGAAACACACAATTTAAAGTATTTCAGTTTGTTTCTAACAATAAAATCCAATATTTAAATTTTCTCAGTACTATTCCCTTCAATTCATTTCATTAGTCAACCTATGATGTTAACCCTTGATGCACTCTAAGTGAGTCAATTCTAATGTTACCAATATGTCACATTTTATAGCACTTTAGAGTTGGTATATGTTACCAAATTCATTTTCAAATATATTGCATTTTATTGCAATTTACTGGATTTCGGTATACTATTTTGACCTAGTCGGATGACCTTATTCCCTCAGTTTTCGAGTTTTGGTCCAAACTATAAACTTGTAGGTCTATGTCTTATTGTACGTGGGGAAAAATTTCAGGTTATTCTGAGTTGTATTGACCAAGATATGGTCAATTTACCAATGCTGGACAGAATGCACTAAAATGGTAGGCTTAGGTCATTTTTTGGTCACTTTTGGTTCGGTAAGTTTTGGTACCTGAATTTGTGCAAGCTATTTGGCTTGGTTCTGGCCATTTCTTGGCTTTGGTGTCTGCATAAGAATTGTAGATCTATGTCTAAACTATTCATGGTAAAAATTTCAGGTCAATTGGACCTGTTTTTAAGTATGTTATGGTAAAAAAACTAACTACTGCCCAAATGATCAATTTTCAGGCTTTCAAGTCACTAATCCGGATTTGGTCATTTTTCAAGCTACCTTCTAGGTAGAATTTAGGTAACATTTCTACATGAAAGTTGGCCTACTTGGTGTCTAGTTTCACTCTCCATTGGCCTCATACCAATTGGGTTTACAGTTTTGCAATTATGACCTAATTTTTGTGGTGCTAACACACAGAACCTGCATTTGACAATTACACTTCCAATTTTGACAATCCTCCTCCTCCCAATACTTCAACATTTAATCATGGCACTTCTATATATATTGTACACAATTCTAGCAAGTATTTTGGGCAGAACACTCAAGTGTTCAATGCACACAATACACCATTCAAGTTCAACATTCACTTCTACCAAAATTCAACATATCTCAACATCAATATTACACATACACTTCCATATACTCATACCTCAATATCAACTACACATGCTGCCCACAATTTAACATTATGACATCTCATCAATAAATTACATATACTCACATACAATTTCATGATATTATAGGCTGCCAAACATGGCAGCTTACCAAAGCATCAATGTCCATTTTCAAACTCTTAATTCAAGCATTAACATGCACATACTTGAACATTAACCTACTTCAACTTCCATTTGAGTTAATCCACCTTAAATCCCATCAAATACATATAAGAATAAGTCACTAACCATGCATTTTCATGGCTGCCAAAACTAAGGTTCACCAAAACTCATCATTTCCTCAAATTTTCTTAGCAATTCACCTTACCCAAAGCTCAACACAAGGATTAATGAAGGAAAATGGAAAGATTAAGCACTAACCTCAACTTGAGCTTGACAAATCCTTGAAATTCCCTCTCCTTTTTGCTGCCTATAGGTTTCCCATGGTGTAAGGATCATTTTTCATGAAGGAAGCTTGAAGAAATAATGGCTTGATCATGGAGAACTTGAGCTCAGGCATGAAATGGCCATGGTGAATTTGGGAGGATTTCATTTCGGCCATGGATGAAAGCTTTAAGAAAATGAGATGGTTTAGTGGAACAATCTGTGCCAATTACTTATATAGGTGGCTCAAGATGGGAGTTAGTGGAGCACTTAGGAATAATTTAATAGTTATTTATTTAAAGTTTCTAATTTTTGCAATTTGGCCACCACACCTTCACTATTTACATAACGTATCTCATTTTAATTTTTCATGACATTTTCAAAATGTAATATCATTTATTTTTAATGGACATTGATGTCAAAAGGTAACTCGGGATATCAAATGACCACAATGCCCCTATTCGGGTTGCATTCCCGATTTTTTGATAATACCGAGTTTTGTCATTTCCTCGATTTCTCATTTTTCTTTGTAGTAATTAATTAATTTTTCTTTGATATTTCTAATGAAATTTATACTTTAATAGATGTTTATTTAAGTCTTAAAAGTATTTTCCAGGGTTCTCTGCAGTCTAGGGCTAGTCAACGGTCCACGCCGCAACTTCTCGGTGCGGTCACCCATCGCTATGGTTTTCGGCTCGTTTAACTTGGTTTGATTTCATTACTATTATTTTTCCTTTGTTTTTCTTGTATTTTGCTTTCTTGTATTTCATTATTTTATGTCTCCACACTAATATTTAAATATAATTCCAAGCATCCTAGCTATCCGGACAGACACTAGTCACCGGAACAGTAGAACGCACTACCGAACATAGGGGTGTTACAATTCCTCCCCCCCCCCCCCCCTTAAAATAAATTGTCCATGAAATTTTACCCAATAACTGCCATACAATATTCACACAATTATTTTCTATCTGATCGTATAATTTTCTTTCCTCTGAATTTGTGTAAGACTTTTAACAATCTAATATAACATTTAATTTGTTTATATAGTACTAATCTTTTCTTACTATCGTTCCGTCTAATATTTTGATTCATATTTCCTTTTTGAATGACCATTAAGGTCATGTTCAAATTATTTATCTAATCATGGGTCCTTTGACCATTCTAGTCAACAATCTTACTCACATTCGTAACATTTCTTTGTTATATCTGAACCAACTGTTTAAATTTTTACTTTCACAATTCTTTTTATCTATTAATATTCTATAACTTACTTTCTTTTGTACTGAACTATAACCTTTTGATAATCTAATTTTTGAGTTTTAACTCCCTAAGTAGGATTTCCAAACTTATTCCCAACAATAAAATTTTGTCTTCACATAACTATACCAATACAGATGCCATTGGCAACTATTCTCATCTTGGTGTACTATCGAGTAGTACGTAGCTCTACACAATAATCTCAAGTCAGTACTATAATCTGCAGCTTACAGTATAAACATCAAGAATATTGCACAGTTACTACGATACATCCCAATAGAATAAATTTTCCTATCTTTTATCCTTTTCAAATTCACTAATATCCGAAACTTATTCTGATTATAATATCCATTGACAATTACTAACAGTAACATCTTTGTCCTCATCTAGAGCAAGTCTATTACCGCAACTTATTTTTACGTTCTTGCCTTACATTAAGTAGGCTTGCCGTTTAGCTTTATAATTTATGGTGTTTTAGAGAATACTTTTCACTGATAAACTCTTCCAAAACTAATTTCACTTATTATCACAATCCTTATCTTATAGGACTAATCACTAATGCATTAAAATTTATTCCCCTGTAAAGGAATAATAATAGAACATATAGTTCTAACACTAACATACAACTAAGTAGTGCTGGGATCAAACAATAATTTATTTATTTATTTATTTATTTTTTCTAAGAACTTACCAGCAGCTACATCCAAAGTTTCTGTTCTTTCCCCTTGGCGCATAGTGAACGCTCTAACTGATACGCTACTATGTTCGGGTTGATTCACTATGTTATGGTTGTGAGGAGTACCAACTCTATTTCTATTTCGACCTCTACCGACTGTCTGTGAACTTTCGAGAGCAAATCGAGGTACTCTAGTACAATTTCTAACAAAGTGTCTAAGCTTTCCACGATTGTAGCAGGCTCTAGAGGCCTTGCGACAAATACCTCCATGTAGCTTACCGCAAACATTGCAGAAACGGGCAGAATAGGAACCTCTGGTTGTTTGACGACTAGATCTTGGTGTTCACTGCCCTGATGATCCACCTCTGTCATATCCCTAAGCTCGGGGTTCCTCAAATTCTTTTCTCTTCCCCAAATTACTGCTCGAGCTCTGACACATAGGTCTCTCCCTCTTCTCTATTTCATGTTGCCCTTGTGGGGGTTGGGTTTATACTTGGGCTTAGGCTGACAGATTATCAGCCATTTATTGAAAGAAAGTGGCCATTTGCTAGGCTATTTGTGCAGTAATTTGTACAGATGGGGCTGGTAAAGTCGAGCTTTCGACTCTGTGAGGGGCTGGGGCATCCACTTATACCTCAGCCTTTATTGATTGATCGACTGAACGACCCCCTTCTTCCATAGTCAATTAAAGGATATTACACCTCTTGAACAAAAAATATAAGGAGATTTCCTCATGTTAGTGCATATTTATAATGTAATGTACTGTATGTATCAAATAATGACATTGAGCAGTTGTACTATGAAGAAAGAATATTCAAATTACAGGTCAAAACAGAATTTAAAAACTTGCTCTGATACCACTAAAACATGTCACACCATACCCCTCTGTAAAGCATAACATGATCCCGTAGTATACCTAATGAATTACCAACCTTCGTCTACTAATAATCCATTAAATACACTACAATTGATTTTAAACCTTTTCTTACTTCTTTACAAAGTGGGGAGCACTATTTACAGGTGTTAAAAAATTTTTTAACTGAAGTGAATCCAGATAACACATTTGAAGAATTAATAATTTCTGTAAAAACTTTGGCAGAGTGCCATCTGTATTTTGAATAAAACAGTTCTTCAAAAATCTGTAAAAAGCACTTCAAATATAGAATTCCTCAATCCCAAACTCCAATAACAATTAAACACATTAATTTTCTTAACATTATCAACTCAGTTCAACAATCAATTTTCCAGAGTTCCCAAAAGATGAGATCAAAGAAATATGTCACAATATTTTTACAAGCCAAAATAATTTATAATTTTAGTTTACAACTGCTCAAGACCAAGTACAATATATACATACAGTGTACATAAATCGTAACAAAAACTACACAATATGTATACCCGGCGAAATCTCAAAATGTGGTACAAGCAGCCTACTCTACTGCTCTCTCTATCTGTCTACTTGCGACAGCAATGAAAAAGCTGTCACTGAGTAAAATTTACTCAGTGGTGCACAATAACAATTTAAAATACGGTATGTACAACTTTTGTTGACAATTTACAATCCAAACAGTTCACAATTTTTCAAAGCTCATCTAACACAAATTCGATCAAACAATTGAATAATACAGTGTTGCCATTCGATAACACAATTTAGGACATGACACAAACTTTTTCGAACATGCCGTGTTGTACACCACGACAAGGCACACTCACCCCACTAATCGAAATCAATGAGGGAGGAAGCTAGCTAGATAATGAGAACTCATCCACACTCACCTCAGACTGGCAAGTCAAAGCGGGAGGAATATAATCACACTCACCCCATAAAATGGAGGAGGAACATAGTAACATTGTTATGCCAAGTGTGAATCAAAACAATTCCAAATCACAATATTTCATACAAACCACAAATCACATTTTATCTCAAAATTTCCATTTGTAAAGTAGGCAACACAATAATTTCCAAATAAAATTCCCAAAGCCAAAACAATAAAAAATTATTCATAACTCAATTCTCCAAATAAATTTTCTAGTAAAAGCAGTGAATATAAAAAGTATTATGCACAAACGCAGTTTAAAACTATAATGTATAATTAAATTTTTAAGTAGAAAATGAGAAATCAAAATTATTGTGCACAAACCTCTGATATATGCCTCTTGGCCCTGACTCAGTGTTCCTTATTCTTTTCAATATCCTTTTCAACTAAAACACACAATTTAAAGTGTTTCAGTACTCAATGAATTTGTTTCTAACAATAAAATCCAATATTTAAATTTTCTTGGTACTATTCCCTTCAATTCATTTCATTAGTCAATCTATAATATTGACCCTTAATGCACTCTAAGTGAGTCAATTCTAATGTTACCAATGTGTCACAATTTATAGCCCTTTAGTATTGGTATATGTTACCAAATTAATTTTCAAGTGTATTGCATTTTATTGCAATTTACCGGATTTCGGTATACTATTTTGACCTAACCAGACGACCTAGTTCCCTCAGTTTTCGGGTTTCGGTCCAAATACAAACTGGTAGGCCTATGTCTTATAGCACGCGAGGCAAAATTTCAGGTCATTTTGAGTTGTATAGACCAAGATATGGTCAATTTACCAATACTAGACAGAATGCTCTAAAATGGTAGGCTTTGGTCATTTTTAGGTCACCTTTGATCTAGCCAGTTTTGGTACCTAAATTTGTGCAAGGTATTTGGCTTGGTTCTGGCCATTTTCTGAGCTTTGATGTTTTCATAAGAATTGTAAATCTATGTCTAAACTATTCATGGTAAAAATTTTAGGTCAATTGTACCTATTTTGAGTAAGTTATGGTCAAAACACTAACTACTGCCCAAATGGTCAATTTTCAGGCTTTCAAGTCACTAATTCGGATTTGGTCATTTTTCAAGCTACCTTCTAAGCATAATTTAGGTAACATTTCTACATGAAAGTTGGCCTACTTGGTGTCTAGTTTCACCCTCCATTAGCCTCATACCAATTGGGTTCACAGTTTTGCACTTATGACCTAATTTATGTGCTGCCAACACACAGAACCTGCATTTGACAATTACACTTCCAATTTTGACAATCCTCCTCCTCCCAATACTTCAACATTTAATCATGGCACTTCTATATATATTGTACACAATTCCAGCAAGCATTTTGGGCAGAACACTCAAGTGTTCAATGCACACAACACACCATTCAAGTTCAACATTCACTTCTACCAAAATTCAACATACCTCAATATCAATACTACACATACACTTTCATATACTTATACCTCAATATCAACTATACATGCTGCCCACAATTTAATATTATGACATCTCATCAATAAATTACATATGCTCACATACAATTTCATGATATTATAGGCTGCCAAACATGGCAGTTTACCAAATTATCAAAGTCCATTTTCAAACCCTTAATTCAAGCATTAACATGCACATTCTTGAACATTAACCTACTTCAACTTCCATTTGAGTTAATCCACCTTAAATCCCATCAAATACATATAAGAATAAGTCACTAACCATGCATTTTCATGGCTGCCAAAACTAAGGTTCACCAATACTCATCATTTCCTCAATTTTTCTTAGCAATTCCACTTACCCAAAGCTCAACACAAGGATTAATGAAGGAAAATGGAAAGATTAAGCACTAACCTCAACTTGAGCTTGACAAATCCTTGAAATTTCCTCTCCTTTTCGCTTCCTATAGGTTGCCCATGGTTTAAGGATCATTTTTCATGAAGGACTATTGAAGAAATAATGATTTGATCATGGAGAACTTGAGCTCATGCATGAAATAGCCCTGGTTAATTTGGGAGGATTTCATTTCAGCCATGGATGAAAGCTTGAAGAAAATGAGATGATTTAGTGGAACAATCTGTCCCAATTACTTATATAGGTGGCTCAAGATGAGAGTTAGTGGAGCACTTAGGAATAATTTAATGGTTATTTATTTAAAGTTTCCAATTTTTGCAATTTGGCCACCACACCTTCACTATTTACATAACGTATCTCATTTTAATTTTTCATAACATTTTCAAAATGTAATATCATTTATTTTTAATGGACATTGATGTCAAAAGGTAACTCGGGATATCAAATGACCACAATGCCCCTATTCAGGTTGCATTCCCGATTTTTTGATAATACCGAGTTTTGTCATTTCCTCGATTTCTCATTTTTCTTTGTAGTAATTAATTAATTTTTCTTTGATATTTCTAATGAAATTTATACTTTAATAGATGTTTATTTAAGTCTTAAAAATATTTTCCAGGGTTCCCCGCTGTCCAGGGCTAGTCAATGGTCCACGCCGCAACTTCCAGGTGCGGTCACCCATCGCTATGGTTTTCGGCTCGTTCAACTTGGTTTCATTTCATTGCTGTTATTTTTCCTTTCTTTTTTCCTTGTATTTTCCTTTCTTATATTTCATTATTTTATGTCTCCATACTCATATTTTAATATAATTCCAAGCATCCTAGCTATCTGGACAGACCCTGTTCACCGGAACAGTAGAATGCACTACCAAACATAGGGGTGTTACATCTTTCTTCATTACGGGGACGACATTGGCTACCCATTCTAGGTATTTTACCACTTCTAGAAATCCAGCATTGTATTGCTTTTTAACTTCATTTCTGACCTTGAGCAGTGTGTCAGGGTTCATTCTTCTCAATTTTTGTTTAACTGGGACTGTTCCAGGAATCAAAGGAATCTTATGCGTGACAATCTGAGGGTCCAATCCTGGCATATCATCATAGCCCCAAGCAAACACATCGATGAATTCCTTTAGCAATTGAATCATGCCTTCTAATTCTTCATTATTCACGATTATGAGTTCCCTTTTATTTTCCTCTGTCCTTAAATTTAAGGTATTCATTCCATCTCCACAAGGTAGCAGGGTGGGTTCATCTGCTTCTCCCTGCTCTTTCATAGGCTCTTCTTCAGGATCACTTATGTCGATGGCGATTATGGGGCTCTCAAAGTTAACATAAAGGGTTTCAGAATTGATTGGATTATTATGGCTAGGTTGGTCAATGGTCCTGAAGAAATGAAAATGGATTATATTAAAGATTAAATTTTAACAATGAACTTTTAAAAGAAAATATTAGACACAGAGCTTTGAAAAATGCGCTATTAATTTGTTAATTGTTTAATCATAAGAAGATGTCCATTTATAGAATCACACTTGACACCATGGATGAAGTAATCAAGTGTTGGCAACAAAATATACCTTACTTGAAATAAAGCATAGGGATATCCTCGGCTTCCCAATTGTGAAGCTCTTGCCCCTCAATGGTTGGTGAGATCAGTACTTTGGGCGTGG
Source organism: Hevea brasiliensis (assembly GCF_030052815.1). Taxonomy (NCBI): domain Eukaryota; kingdom Viridiplantae; phylum Streptophyta; class Magnoliopsida; order Malpighiales; family Euphorbiaceae; genus Hevea; species Hevea brasiliensis. The sequence goes on along the minus strand of NC_079502.1, from coordinate 58,231,086 downwards.
GATCCAGGTGCAGGACATTGATAGATGACTCTGAGGGAGATTCTCCATCCTCTTTTTTTAAGTTTTTAATGATCGACGTGGTAAAAACATCTATGATTTTCAGAATGCTTTTCCTCATTTCAAATGATATGTTGAATTTCTGATCCCTGAGTATGTTCCTCATCTGGAACCTTCCATCAGTCAAAGCATCTTCATCATATCCCAACCCTGAGCAACCGTTTCTTTGAGTAGCTGACACGATTTTGAAAATTCCTTGTAGGGTGGCACTTAATCCCTTGCCCCTTTTCATAGCCATTTTTCAGCATCACTTTTGCATCCATGGCTACAGCTCCCCCATCCCCCAGGGTAGTTCCTTGTAACTCTAATGCTTGAAATGAACTCTCTAGGGATTGTTCAGTTGTTTCGACATAAGGAATTGACTACGGCTTAGTGACTAGCATAGCTTCTTCTCCTCTCACCTTGATGATTTTGCCATTCATGAAATATTTGATCCTCTAGTGTAGAGTTAAAGACACCACATTTGCTGAATAAATCCAGGGCCTTCCTAATAGCATAGTGTATACTGTTTCAATATCCATTACTTAGAAGGTAACATTGAAAGTACATGCCCTAATTTGAAGTGGCAAATCAATATCTCCTAACATGTCTCTCTTTGTGCCATCAAATGCCCTCACAATCATGGAACTTTGGCGTACTCTAGATGGGTCTACTGAGAGTCTTGCCAGAGTTATGTTGGGCAAGACATTGAGTGCCGAGCCATTATCAATCAGAACTTTAGCAACCAAACATCATTTACACTTAACTATCACATGTAGAGCTTTGGTATGTTTCAAGCTAGCCGAGTTTATTTCGTATTCTAAGAATATGATGAAATTGGATGCCTAAATTTGTCCAACTATCTTTTCAAATTGCCCCGGTGTGATGTTAGGGGTTACAAAGGCCTGGTCCAGAACCTTCTATAAGGCATGTCGAAGCACTTCTGAGCTCAATATCAATGACAGCAAGGAGATTTGAGCAAGTGTCTTCTTTAATTGTTCAATCACGTCATACTCACTCTACTTCATGATTTGCAACAACAGTTCATCTTCCTCTTTCCTTTCATTGGATTCTCCCCTCTCTACTACTTTCCCCACCTTTTCGCCATCCTCGGGTGACTCTCCTACCTCTACTTTTCCTTTACTTTTCTTTTCTTTTCATTAGTGCCGTAACACCTCCCACTTCTAGCAATAAATTCTACTTCTTGATCTGGTAGGGGTGAGTCATTTGTTAGGGCAGGTTTCAATGTGAATTGGAGAGCAGAGTCATTAGGGGGGCCCATATAAGTCATTTTAAAGTGAGCATGGGGCGTGAAACATGGTTTAGGGGTGGTGATGTGTTGAGTGTATGTATGGTTGAGGGTAAGAGTGGAAGTACTACTACATACACTCTATGTAAAAACTTGGAAATTATAATTCCAAGGCACAGCATGGGTATGAAGGAGCGGAAGCATGAAAAATATTAGTTTAAATCATTGAATTCAAAATTTTTCTTCTAGGGTCTCATGCATCATGCAAGATTCATTATTTACTTATTTAATTTCAATGTTCAATAGCATATTAAAACACTTTTAATATGTTTTTGGATCTATATTTGCCATTTAAGATTTTAGAATTAACAGGTTAATTCGTTAGAACCCTAGATTAAATTAAGAACATGTGCACTAACCTTTTGATGCACGGTAGTTGTGTTTGGTACCTTTGAGGTGCACCTAAGACACCAGATGTTGTCCCTCTAGCTTGTCCACACAAAGATCACCAATGGCAACCCCTTGAATAGCTTCTCAAGCCTTTCCAATCAATTAGAAATTGAGGTTTTGCCTTTTAGAGAGGTTGCAGATGTATATTGGACACTAGAAACAATTTATAGCAATTTTAATTCAAGAGAATGTTGGCAATTCTCTTTGAATTGAAGAGAGATGAAGAATAAGAGAGGAAGAGGGATGAAAGGTGGTGGCACCTTTGATAAAAAATCAGAAGGCTTTTTGTTCTTTCATCCTTTTCCTTTTATAGCTAGGTCACCACTTAAAACCATTGCCACATGTCATTTTCTGATTGCATCATATTTTAATTTGACCCAATCACATTATGCCAAGTGTCAAAGCTAGATTTAATCTTGACTTTGATCATCTTACATAATTGGAAGACAAATGATAAGCTTATGTGTAGTGCCATGTGTCACAATCTCATGGTGCCACATGTCACCCCTATGAAATGACCAAATTACCCTTGTATTTCAATTTTGAGTTCTCAACCCAAAATTATTATTTCTCCTCTTCTAATCAATTTATATTAAATATAAATTAATTAATTAATCTTTATTAATTAATTTCTCATGATTAAATTCATATTTAAACACTTTAAATATAAATTTAACTTATATTATACATCCAATAACCTAGATTTGGTTTCAAGCCATGCTAAGGACTTTGCAATCTTATTGCAAACCAAACCTATTTAAATAATCAATTAAACTCTTTAATTAATTAATTAAATCACATTTAACTTGGTGATTACTTGTGTATGTGTGTGACTCACTAGGCTCATCACTAATTGGCAATGAGATATGATATCAACTCTTAATATCATCAGAACTCTTTCTTACCATAAATGATTTCTCTAAATCATTTTATGCACCTCATAGACCATGGTTAACACCTAGCATAGCATGTCATGGCCACCCAATTAGTAATAAGGAATACCTTAAATGATCCTTTTATCATATGTTACCATGCACTAGAATCTCTCTGTTACAAAATCCCAATTCGAGCTGGAGTCATGGTTTATGTCAAACCCCATTTGCTATGAATATTATGTTCTCTTTTAATTCCAGTTCTTGACTAAAAAGATTTTCTCATCAGAAACTCTTTTCTGATTAAATCTGTCTGTTCTAGCCAGGAACTTGAAATATCAAGAACAATTAAATGAACATAAGATTTTATCCCTATTTATTTAGGGTAACAGATTCCATCTTGATCAACACCTACCTCCATATATAACTAGTAGGAGCCAACACATGCCCATATACCCATACACAGTACAAGTATGAAAGCAGTATCAAACTCAAACCACCTATATACAAGATAACTGTGCTATCTCAGGTTTAAAGATTATATGCACTGATATGATTTATGACAATGCATTGATAAGAGTAAACTTTATGTGCTTGTCATAAATGTCACTGGTTCGGCCTACTTATCATGCATAAGTGGCTATCGTGTTTGTTATATGGCATGAGACTCACCATTCTATCTTATTCATATCTCATATAAATACATTGGGAATAAACATGAATACAATCTTTCTGGATAAGTCATGTCCTGTGTGAAGTATCCTCAATTGTGAACCAATTTATGATACTTTGTGCTATAAATACTGTCACTTATATTCTTAACAACTTAAGAATAGAATTTCTAACAAAATATCAATGGGCATTTTCTATTACACATAAATATATTGTTTAAATGAAAAAGTGAAAATGCCTTTTATTAATAAAACATGTACAAGATACATACTAAATGATATGCTCTAGGGCATACTACTAACAGGGTATTGGTAACTAGCAACTGTGGTGGGGTACGTATGACTGTCAGGGGTGGTGCTGGCAGTGTTGATGTGGTGGGAACAGAAAAATTAATTTTTGGAGCAGATCTTGAGATTTTTTCGCCATATATGGTGGTCTTCACTTCCTTTTCTTCTTTTGACTTTAGTTAACACCTCAAGATTTTAAGTGATATCATCCTCCAAATTTCCTCCTTGACTTCATCACAATTCTGCAACTTATGATTGGCTACTCCATCATGATAAGGGTATCCTGAGCTAGATCAATCATTTTCACAGTCAAGCCCACATGGTTGTATGTACCCTTCCAGTCTTGCCATTATGAGAATCTCATCAAAGTACGAGATTAACTGATCCACTTCCATAATCAAATTCTCATCGAGGGATTCTATCACACTTACACCGTTCCATTTTCTAGTATCATAATGGGGTAATGGGTTTGAAATGACATTAGGAGTAGAGCCATTCCCTTCAATCTTTAACCATCCATTCCTAATAAGGGATTATACCCTTCCTCGAAGGGTGCCACAGTTGTCTGTTGAATGTCTCACAGCCCGCCATGATATTCACATCTGGCACTAGGATCATACCACCTGGGATATGGCGGCTGGACGGGGTCTAGTAGGTTGGGCACTATTTGATTGATACCCACCAATTAATGGTAAATTTCACTGAGTGAGAGCGATAGCGGCAAATCAGAATTCCTTGATGGTCTTAGACCTGGTTAAAGAGTAGGTGGTCTGAAAGGAGCATTTTGGTCAGATGGTCTAGGATTGTAAGCAGTTTAGGGAGGATATTATGGGTGAGGATAATTCAGGAATGGAGGAGGAACATTTGCTACCATTGAGTTTTGGGCTGGAGGGTAAGGACTTTAGGCTAGAGGGTAGGGGCGAAAATTATTTTGTGGCGGTAGGTGAGTCTGCTTTGAAATGGAATGCACATCCACTTCCTTCTTTTTTCCCAAAATTTGTAGACTTTTTCACAGAACTCTCCCTTACTACTTCTTGTAATCTTCCCAATCGGAGATTTGCTTCAATCCTTTCCCTCGTCTGAATGATATCAGAATAGCTATTGCAAGTGTTCCCAATCATCAAATTGAAATATGGGGCTTTCAAAGTCTCAATGAACAAAGAGCAAAGTTCATTGTATATCACAGGAGGATGAACCTCAGCTGCCTTTTCTCTCCAGCTATGGGCATTCTCATTAAAGCTCTCCCTTTCTCTCTGCACTAGGTTTTGGAGGTCTCTCTGTGTGGGGTCAACATCACAATTGAATTTATATTGTTTAAAGAAAGTGTCACACCCTATCCCTCTGTAAGGAATAACATGATCCCGTAGTATACCTAATGAATTACCAAACTTCGCCTACTGATAACCCATTAAATATACTACAAGAGATTTTAAACCTTTTCTTACTTCTTTTTACAGTGGTGAGCACTATTGACAGGTGTTAAAAATTTTCTTTTACTTAAGTGAAACCAAATAACAAATTTAAAGTATTAATAATTTTTGTAAAAATTTTGGCAGAGTGCCATCTGTATTTTAAATAAAACAGTTCTTCAAAAACCTATAAAAAGCACTTCTAATATTTTGTTCAATCCCCAAACTCCAATATCCAATCAACACAATAATTTTCTCAACATTTGCCAACTCAAATCCATAATAATTTTCCAGTGTTTTCAAAAGCTGAGATAAAAGAATTATATCACAATATTTACAAGCCAAAATAATTTACAACTTTAGTTTACAACTTTAATGTACAATTTTAATTTACAATTGCTCAAAACCAAGAACAATATATACATACAGTGAACATACATTACAATACAAAATGCAAAGTATGGTATACTCAATATACCCGATAAACTCTCAATGTAGCACTAGCAGCCTAGTCTATTGCCTTGTTAGTTTGTCTACCTGCGATAGTAATGAAAAGCTATCGTTGAGCCAATGTCTCATTAGTGCACAACATTAACAAAATGCAACTTTATATCATAAATCATAAGTCGTATAAATAGTGGATACTTAAAACCATAGTTAAATTCAAAGACAGTGAATGTCATAAAGAATCTAAACTCCATTTCACAATATCACAATAAATATTAATAAATCACACACATAGCTTAATCATGTTCCAAAGTTCAATTCATCCCCAAAGCCAATGGCTAGTGAGGAATAACATAGCTAGCTAGCAATAATATGAGTACTCATTCTATTCATCCCCAACAGGCACACACCTCAACACTTCAGCCAGAGAGGGAGTTCAAAGTCAATTCGTCCCACTAGATAAGCTAGCGAGGAATTCAATCAATATACATGATTGCTGTGGTTTCAAACCATTTACAATGTTTTCAAGCAATTGGTGTCCATCAAATATAATTCAAACAAATTTTCACAATTTAAACAATAACAGACAAATTGTCATAATTTATTTCAATTGAAAATTCAAAAGAAATATTTGTTGTACACAAACCTCTGATAAATGTCTCTTGGCCCTGACTCAGTGTTTCCTTCCCCTTCCCTGAGTCTTTGCTAACTGAAACACACAATTTGAAATGTTTCAGTACTCATTTAAACTGTCTCTAATAATAAGGCTTAATAATTAATTTATTGAATTCTATTATTTTCCTTAGTCAACCTAAAATGTTGACCCTCGATGCACTCTAGGTGAATTAGGTTTAATTTTACCAATATGTCACATTTTATAGCTCTTTAGTGTTGGTACATGTTACCAATTTCATTTCCAAGTGTATTGCATTTTATTGTAATTTACCAGATTTTAGTTTACTATTTTGACCTAGTCGGATGACCTAGTTCCCTCGATTTTCGTGTTTCGGTCCAAACTACAAACTTGTAGGTCTATGTCCTATTGCATGCGAGGCAAAATTTCAGGTCATTCTGAGCTATGTAGACCATGTTATGGTCAATTTACCAATACTGGACAGAATGCACCAAAATGGTAGGCTTAGGTCATTTTTAGGTCACTTTTGGTTCGGCCAGTTTTGGTACCTAAACTTGTGCAAGCTATTTGGCTTGGCTTTTACCATTTCTGGGCTTTGGTGTCTTCATAAGAACTGTAGATCTATGTCTAAACTATTCATGGTAAAAATTCCAAGTCATTTGGACCTGTTTTGAGTAAGTTATGATCAAAACAATAACTACTGCCCAAATAGTCAATTTTCAGGCTTTCAAGTCACTAATCCGGATTTGGTCATTTTTCAAGTCACTTTCTAGGCATAATTTAGGTAAGATTCCTTCATAAAAGTTGGCACATTTTGTGCCTAGTTTCACCTTTAATTGGTCTCATACCAACTGAAGTCACACACTTAAGGTTTTAATCTAAAACATACACTGTCCTGCTACACATTCTTCATCACATACCAATTACACATTCTATACTTACCAAGCTAATCCTTTCATGCCAATTTTGGTTTGTACCATAATATTAACACACTTTACATTACATTTTGGTCATTTTGGGCAACTTGTATCCACTTTCAACATACACATTATAACTCAGAATTTTCAAAGTCCAATTATAATAATTTAACCACATGAACATACCTCATTTACATGTCCAAATCCAAACAATTATTCACATACACATGCTGCCACTATAAGCAACATAATTCAACAAGCCAAACCATGAAACAACACATTTCTAACTAAACTTTAAGGTTGCTGAATCACCTCATGAACACATGTCCTTTAAATTTGCTTTCAAGCTTCCAAAACCAAGTGCACTATCACACATACACTTAGTATACATTATCCAAATTATTTCTATACACATAACACTTACATCAACATTTTAAACTTCAAAAACTCTCCAATAAATCAACTACCCACAACATCCACTCAATGTTTAATGAAGCAAGAATGGAAAATACTCACTTACCACTTTTGAAGCTTGATCAAAACCTCACTAAACATCTTAAAATTGCTATCTAACTCTTCCTTGTGATGTGGGGAGCAAAGTTAATGAAGCAAGCTTTGGGGTTTAAGTTAAAAATGGTGAAGATTGTGGAGCTTTTTAAGGCTTCGGCTATGGAGGAATTTGGGACCTCAATTCGGCATGGAGAAGATGAAGCAGAAACTGAATTGCTTAGTGGACATATACATGTCCCTTAATGAGTTTAAATACCCCTTAGTGCTCCACTATAGTTTAATTAAACAATATTATATGTTAAAGTTTTAATTATTTAATTTATACCCCATTTCTTGCACTATTATTCTAATGTACCACAAATTTAATTTTTATGATATTTTAAAAGTGTGCTATCACTCATTTTTAATGGACATTGAGGTTAAAAAGCAAATTGGGGTGTCGATTGACCACAATGCCCCTATTGAGGTTGCATTCCCGACTTTTCGGTAACACCGAGTTTTGTCATTTTCTCGATTTCTCGTTTTTCTTTGTACTAATTAATTAATTTTTCTTTGATATTTCTAATGACATTTATACTTCAATAAAGTCTTTAATTATGTCTCAAAACTAAATTCTGAGGGTTCCCTGTAGTCCTGGGGTCGGCTATTGCCTGCGCCATAACTTCCCCATGTGGTCAGCCATCGCTGCGGTGCTGGCTCATTTAACTTAGTTTCATTTCATTGCTATTATTTTTCTTTTGTTTTTCTTGTATTTTCTTTTCTTGTATTTCATTATTTTATGTCTCCTCACTACTTTTAAATGTAGTTCTAGAGTCCTAGCTGTCCAGACAGACACTGGTCACCGAACATAGAAGTGTTACAATTCTCCCCCCCTTAAAATAAATTTCATCTCGAAATTTTACTTGGCATCAGTTTCTGAACAGCTGTGGGTGCTGTCTCATCATGTCCTCTTCACGTTCCCAAGTAGCTTCCTAGCCTGAATGATGGTTCCATAACACTTTAACCAGGTGTATCTGTTTATTCCTCAGCTGTTTTACCTCATATGCCAGAATTTCTTTGGGTTCTTCCTGATATGAGAGGTCTAGATTTACCTCAATCTCTTCAACTGATAGTACATGAGATGGGTCAGATCTGTACCTCCTTAACATGGACACATGGAAGACACTGTGTATCCTTTCTAGCTCTAGAGGTAATGCCAACCGATATGCCAAAGGACCCACTCTTTCCAGAATCTCTTATGGTCCGATGAAATGAGGACTCAGTTTCCCCTTTCTGCCAAAACTCATAATCCTCTTCCAAGGAGAAACTTTGAGGAATGCCTTATCACCCACTGCATATTCAATGTCTCTTCTCTTCAGATCAACATAGGAATTTTAACGGTCTGATGTAGCCTTGAGTTGATCTTTGATCAATCTGATCTTTTCATTTGTCTACTAAATAATTTACGGCCCAATCATCTTCCTTTCACCTACTTCATCCCAACATAGGGGAGTTATGCACTTCCTGCCATACAAAGCTTCATATGGAGGCATTCCAATGCTTGATTGGTAGCTGTTGTTATAAGCAAACTCAATCAAAGGCAAGTGTATATCCCAACTACCTTCAAACTCAATCACACAAGCCCGTAGCATATCCTCCAACATCTGAATTACCCTCTCAGACTGGCCATCTGTCTATGGGTGGAATGTTGGGCTAAAGTTCAATATAGTTCCTAGGGCTCTCTGAAGACTACCCCAGAATCTAGAAGTGAACCTAGGATCTCTGTCAGATACAATCGATACTGGCACTCCATGTAGTCTCATAATCTCATTTATGTATAATCTGGCCAATCTTTCCAGGCTATAGTTCATCCGGACTGGTAAAAAGTGACCAGACTTAGTCAGTCTATCAACTATAACCCATACTGCATCATGATTATTATGTGTCCTTGGAAGTCCCATCACAAAATCCATGGTTATCCGTTCCATTTCCACTCTGGTACTGGCAATGGATGTAACAAACCTACTGGTACTTGATGTTCTGCCTTTTACTTGTTGACGAGTTAGGAATTTGGAAATAAAATCAGCTACATCCCTCTTCATACCCATCCACCAGTAATGCTCTTTTAGCCCTCTGTACATTTTAGTTCCACTAGGGTGCATAGCAAAAAGAGACTCATGTGCTTCCTTTATAATGATCTGTCTCAAGTCAACATCATTAGGAACGCACATTCTACCCTGATGTAGTAGTAAACCATCATCTCTCATACAAAATTCAGGTTTCTTGCCCTGCTGGACTTCTTTCAGTAGCTTCTGATATTTTTCATCACTCTGAGTAGCCATTCTGATGTGATCAATCAACACTGGCTGTACATGCCATGCAATTACTGTCTGTCCCTCATCATCAATCTCCAAACTGGCATGCTGTGCTTTCAACTCATGCACCATGGATAAAAGAGAAACTCTAAGACTTTCCATAGTCTTGCAACTTAAGGTGTCAGCCACCACATTTGCTTTGTCACACCCTACTCCTCTATAAGATGTAACACGATCCCGTAGTACACCTAATGAATTACCATACTTTGCCTACCAATAACCCATTAGATATACTACAAGGGATTTTAAAATAATTTTTGTGAAATATAAATCATCGATTAAAATCTGGTGTTATAAAACTTTTTTCAAAATTTCAGCAAAGTGCACGCTGTGTTTTGAGAAAACAGTTCTTCAAACCTGAAAAGGAAAACACTCCCAATATGTTTTCTCAAATACAACTCCAATAACTTCATTTCAACTCACAATTCAAATCTCAATAATCAAATCAATTCATTTTCAAACCAATCTCATCATAAAGAACATTTCATTGATTATAAAACTCAAAAATGAATATTAAAAAACTATACGGGTAAATGAAATCTCAAATTTATATTACAATGATTTGCATTTAATTACATACCAAAATATTTTACAAGAGTTTTTATACAACTGCTCAAATAATTTACATATATATTATCACATGAATACATCAAAACCTATGTACATGGGTATACCTATGATATACCTTGAGCTGATCTGAATGTGTCTTCAAAGAAGCTTACTCAACTACTCTATGCTCTTTTCACCTACGACAGCATACAAAGTTATCGCTGAGTGGTGAACTCAGTGGTGTACAACTATAATTTAAAATATAGTACAATATACATTGACAAAATTTATAGAAAATAATTTGGAAATTTGAATACTCATCAAATTCCAAAACTCAAAATATTCATTGCCAATAATATAAATCATTTGTATAAAATGACTTTGATCACAAATTTCAATTTATCAAATCATAAGTAAACATTTAAGGTAATTCCAATAAAATCAATTCTACATAAATGCCATTTGAAATCGAAATTCTTTACTATTCAAAAACCATTCTTTATGTCAAAAACCATTCTTTATCTCAAAAACCATTCTTTATCTCACTAACTATGCAAGACTAATTCGAAAGGGCCATCTTCGGGTTGATTCTAACTCCCTATGGTCATCGGATTATAACTCCCTATGGTCGGGGAGGTCGGATCATCGTACACAGTGCACATCACAATAATGAATCTTCCGAAAGGGCCATAACATAAAAACTTAGATCTAACCTCTAATAAGAGAAGAATCTAAGCCTGTGTATGTACCATGATAATCAAAACACAACTAACTCCATTGTCTTCTCAACAAATGAGAGAAACGGGTAATAACCTAGTCGAGCATCTATAATGAGATATAAAACAATATCACAATCCTTTTAGTGAGCATTAATCATAATACAATTCGATTCAAAGTCAATTCTAATATCCAATAATTTTTATGCTCATCACAATTCAAATCATAAATTTGCATTTTTCTATGCAAATTGCCCATCACAATTCAAAACATGTTCTATCACAATTTTCCAAAACATAATTTATTCAATCCATAACAATGCTTAATACTTGTGGAAATACGATTTCACAAAGCTAAATTCATACATACTATAACAAATTCAATAATCATTGAATTAAATCCAATGCTTGTTAAACATAATATATAAGAAATATATGTCATTTAATCATATGAAATATTCAGAAAAAAAAATCAGTTAAAAACTAGTTGTGCACAAACCTGATTTGAGTTGCTCCTAGGCCTTGACTCAATGTTCTTTATGCTTTTCAACATCCTTATCAACTGAAACACACAATTTAAAGTGTTTCAGTACTCAATGAATTTTCTCCCAACCATAAAATCTAATATTTAAATTTTCATGGTACTATTCCCTTCAATTTATTTCATTAGTCAACCTATAATGTTGACACTTGATGCACTCTAAGTGAGTCAATTCTAATGTTACCAATATGTCACATTTTATAGCTCTTTAGTGTTGGTATATGTTACCAATTTCATTTCTAAGTGTATTGCATTTTATTGTAATTTACTGGATTTCGGTGTACTGTTTTGACCTAGCTGAACGACCTAGTTCCCTCGTTTTCGAGTTTTGGTCCAAACTACAAACTTGTAGGCCTATGTCTTATTGCACGCGGGGAAAAATTTCAGGTCATTCTGAGTAGTGTAGACCAAGATATATTCAATATTCTAAAGCTGAACAGAATGCACTAAAATGGTAGGCTTAGGTCATTTTTAGGTCACTTTTGGTTCGGCCAGTTTTGGTACTTGAACTTGTACAAGCTATTTGGCTTGGTTCTGGCCATTTCTAGGATTTGGTGTCTGCATAATAATTGTAGATCTATGTCTAAACTATTCATGGTAAAATTTTCAGGTCAATTGGACTTGTTTTGAGTAAGTTATGGACAAAACACTAACTGCTGCCCAAATGGTCAATTTTCTGGCTTTCAAGTCACTAATCCGGATTTGGTCATTTTTCGAGTTACCTTCTAGGCAGAATTTAGGTAAGCTGCCTTCATGAAAGTTGGCACATTTTGTGCCTAGTTTCATCTCTAATTGGTCTCATACCAATTGAAGTCACACACTTAAGGTTCTAAGCTAAAACATACACTGCCCTGCTACAAATTCTTAATCACGTACCAAATACACATTCTATACTTAACAAGCGAATCCTTTCATGCCAATTCTGGCTTGTACCATAACATTAACACACTTTACATTACATTTTGGTCATTTTGGGCAGCTTGTATCCACTCTCAATATACACATTATAACTCAGAATTTTCAAAGTCCAATTACAATAATTTAACCCCATGAACATGCCTCATTTACATGTCTAAATCCAAACAATTATTCACATACACATGCTGCCACCATAGGCAGCATAATTCAACAAGCCAAACCATGAAACAACACATTTCTAACTAAACTTTAAGGTTACCGAATCACCTCATGAACACATATGCTTTAAATTTACTTTCAAGCTTCCAAAACCAAGTGCACTATCACTCTTACACTTAGTATACATTATCCAAATTATTTTTATACACATAAAAACTTACATCAACATCTTAAACTTCAAAAAATCTCCCATAAATCAACTGCCCACAGCATTCACTCAATGTTTAATGAAGCAATAATGGAAAATACTCACTTACCACTTTTGAAGCTTGATCAAAATCTCACTAAACTTCTTAAAATTGCTATCTAACTCTCCCTTATGATGTGGGGAGCAAAGTTAATGAAGCAAGCTTTGGGGTTTATGTTAAAAATGGTGAAGATTGTGGAGCTTTTTAAGGCTTCAGCTATGGAGGAATTTGGGACCTCAATTCGGCATGATGAAGCAGAAACTGAATTGCGTAGTGGACATACACATGTCCCTTAATGAGTTTAAATACCCTTAGTGCTCCACTATAGTTTAATTAAACAATACTATATGTTAAAGTTTTAATTATTCAATTTATACCCCATTTCTTGCACTATTATTCTAATGTACCACAAATTTAATTTTTATGATATTTTAAAAGTGTGTTATCACTCATTTTTAATGGACATTGAGGTCAGAAGGCAACTCGGGGTGTCAATTGACCACAATGCCCCTATTCGGGTTGCATTCTCAACTTTTATTTAACACCGAGTTTTGACGTTTTCTCGATTTCTCATTTTTCTTTGTACTAATTAATTAATTTTGTTTTGATATTTCTAATGACATTTATACTTCAATAAGTCTTTAATTATGTCTTGAAACTAAATTCCGAGGGTTCCCTGCAGTCCTGAGGTCAGCTATTGCTTGCGCCATAACTTTCCCGTGCGATCACCCATCGCTGTGGTGCTGGCTCGTTTAACTTAGTTTCATCTCATTGTTATTATTTTTCCTTTGTTTTTATTGTATTTTCTTTTATTGTATTTCATTATTTTATGTCTCCTCACTACTTTTAAATGTAGTTCTAGGCATCCTAGCTATCCGGACAGACACTGGTCACCGAAACAATAAAATGCACTACCGAACATAGGGGTGTTATAGAAAGCATCTGCCAAATCCTTCCAGGAGCATAATCTACTCCTACCAATTGTATGCACCAACGCAAGGCTGTCCTTGAGAGACTTTCATGTAAGAAGTGTACTAAGAGTCTGTCATCTTTTGTAAGATTGTACCTCTTGGCTATATAGGTGGCTAAATGGATACGCGGGTCGGAGCTTCCGCTGTATTTGTCTAATTCTGGGACTTTAAATTTTGGCGGTACCACTACATCTGGCCCTAATCACAGTGAAGACACATCAACTGAACCATATATATTTAATGCTTAGATAGCTCTTAGTCTTTCCTTTAGAGCAGATAACTTCTCATTCTCTTTCTCTCTATTTTCTCCCCCTATTGCATTAGCTATTCCCCCAATTCAAAAATTAGTTGTAGGGTAAACTAAAGGGATTAGTGCTGGAGGATGAAATTCTGCATTCAGGACAGCCTGGTGATAGGAGTGAAGGAGTGTAAGCATGATTATTAGGCATTAGAACCTTGAATTTCAAAAATTATTTCTAACGTTACATGCACCATACAAAGTGTCTTATGAACCTAATCAATTTTCAATGCCCAATTGCATGCCAAAACATATTTTAGCATGCATTAATATTTCATTTGCCATTAAAGATTATGAATTAACATTTAATTTAATCAAACACTAACTAAAAGAGGGGTTTTTAGGTACTAACCTCTTGACGCACAATTAATGCCTTCTTAGGATGTTCTTAGGACCCCAAATATTGTCCCTCTAGTTTGTGAAGGAACGGAAGCGTGAAAAACACAAGTTTATACCATTGAATTCAAAAATTTTCACTTAGGGTCACATGCATCATGCAAGATTTATTTTTATCTATTTGATTTCAATGATAAAGAACATATTAAAACTCTTTTAATATGTTTTTGGATCTGTATTTGCAATTTAAGATTTTAAAATTAATCAGATTAATTTTAGAACCCTAGATTAAATCAAGAACGATTACACTAACCTCTTGATGCACTGCAGCGTGTCTGCGCCTTTGAGATTCGTCTTCAGGACAACAGATGTTATCCCTTTAGCTTGTCCACACCAAGAACACCTATGGCAGCCCTTTAACAACTTCTAAAGCTTTTTCTATTAGTTAGAAATTCAAGTTCTGCCTTTTAAGAAATTAGAGATGTAAACAGGACACTAGAAACAATTTCTAGTGTTCTTAATTCAAGAGATTGATGGCTAATCTCTTTGTATTGATGAGAGATGAAGAAGAATAGATGAAAAGCCTCAAAGTGGCGTGACAAAGGAGAGAAGTGGCTTCTGGTTATTTTTTCTTTTCATAACAACACTTAAATAGCTAGGTTAACACATTAAACCCTTGCCACATGTCACCCTTTGATTAGCTCTAGGTTTAAGTGACCCAATCACATTGTGCCAAGTGTCAAACCTATATTTAATCTTGATTTTAATCATCTTACATGATTAAAAAACATTTGGCAAGCTTATGTGTAATCCCATGTGTCACCATCTCATGGTGCCACGTGTCACCATCTCATGGTGCCACGTGTCACACTGTGAAATGACCAAAATGCCCCTGTGTCTTAATTTTGAGTTCTTAACCCAAAATAATTATTTTTCTTCTTATAATTAATTTATATCAAATATAAATTAATTAATTAATCTCTATTAATTAATTTCTCATTAATTAAATTCATATTTAAACACTTTAAATATAAATTTAATTTATACTACACATCCAATAATCTAGATTTGGTTTCAAGTCATGCTAGGGACTTTGCAATTTAATTGCAAACCAAACCTATTTAATTAATCAATTAAACTCTTTAATTAATTAATTAAATCATATTTAAATAGGTGATAACTTGTGTATGTGTGTTACTTACTAGGCTCATCACTAATTGGCAATGAGACATGATATCAACTCTTAATATCATCAGAACTCTTTCTCACCACAAATGATTTCTCTAAATCATTTTATGAACCTCATAGACCATGGTTAACACCTAGCATAGCATGCCATGGCCACCCAATTAGTAATGAGGTTTACCTTAAATGAACCTACAATCATATGTTACCATGCACTAGAATCTCTCTGTTACAAAATCCCAACTCAAGCTGGAGTCATGGTTTATGTCAAACTCCATTTGCTATGAATATTATGTTCTCTTTTAATTCCAGTTCTTGATTAAAAAGATTTTCTCATCAGAAACTCTTTTCTGAATAAATCTATCTGTCCTGGCCAGGAACTTGAAACATCAAGAACAATTAAATGAACATAGGATTTTATCTCTATTTACTTAGAGGAACAGATTCCATCTTGATCAACACCTACCTCCATATATAACTAGTAGGAGCCAACACATGCCCATATACCCATATATAGTACAAGTATGAAAGCAGTATCAAACTCAAACTACCGATATACAAGACAACTGTGCTATCTCAGATCTAAAGATTATATGCACTGATATGATTTATGACAAAACATTGACAAGAGTAAACTCCATGTGCTTGTCATATGTAACACCCCAAAGTTCGGTAGTGCGTTCTACTGCTCCGGTGACCAGTGTTGTCCGGACAGCTAGGATGCCTAGAACTACACTTCAATATGAGTGGGGAGACATAAAATAATGAAATACAAGAAAAGAAAATACAAGAAAAACAAAGGAAAAACAATAGCAAAGAAATGTGATCAAGTTAAGCGAGCCGGGAAACCTAGCGATGGGTGACCGCACCGGGAAGTCACGGCGTGGACCGTTGACTAGCCCTGGACTGCGGGGAACCCTGGAATACATTTTTAGGACTTAAATAGAACCTTATTGAAGAATAAATATCATAAGAAATATCAAAGAAAAATTAAATAAATAGTACAAAGAAAAGTGAGAAATCGAAAAACAGACAAAACCCGGTAATACCGAAAAATCGGGAACGTAACCCGAACAGGGGCATTATGGTCATTTGACATCCCGAATTGTCTTTTGACCTAAATGTCCATTAAAAATAAATAATATTACACTTAGAAAATAAAATGAAAAATTAGTTTAGTGGTACCTAAAGTAAATAGCTAAAATCATGGGTTAAATGTGGAATAAGTGGGAGTTAAGTTTATAAAATGATTAAATTTGTGAGTGGACCACTAATGCATAAATTAAATACATAATAGGGCAGCTGTAACTCCACTAAACCAGCAGAAATAGTCATCTTCTCCAAAACAACCAAAGTTGCCGAATTGAGAGGAAATGAAAAACACCATGGCCATTTTTCATGCAAGCTCTCTTAACCTCCCATTTTCAACTCCAATCCTTTAAGTTCCTTCACAAAAAATGGTCTACACATCACAAGGAAGATATTGATACCAATTTTGAGAAGTTTGGTCAAGGTTTAGCAAGTTACAATTAAAGGTAAGTTTGCATTTTTGAGAATTTCCTTGTTAAACTGTATGTTTATGTTATGGGTGTTAGTTTTGTGAAGGAAATTTTAAAGTTTAAATAGTTATTGAGATAGCCATTTTTGGGCAGCCATGGGGTCACACATTTGATGATTTATTATGCATATAATTGATGAGAAATAATGTTGATCATGGTAAATTAATATCCTAATGAATTGTTTCACATATACATGGTGATTTTGGCACTTGAATGAGAATTGATGGATTGTAGGGCAATGTGATGTTGAAGAATGGTTTGTGGCAGCTTGTGGACACTTGAGTAATGGTATATATTGAAGGAAGTGTGGGCAGAATATTGACCTAGAAAGATTGATGATATGTATGTAAATTAACATTGTAAAGTGTATGTAAAGTTTGTAATGTTTAGGTGTGTTTGTAATGGTACTTAGAGATTGTAATTGTGAATGATTATTGGTGTGTTGAAGGTGATTGGAATCTGCCCAAAATAATGCTAATGTAATGTAGAAAATGCTTTTGGTAATGTGCCAAAACAGTTTGGTAGGTAAGTAAACAAATGGCAAAGGTAAGTGTGTGTTTGAAGTTGGGGTGTGAAATGCATATTGAGGGCAGTGTATATTTTAGCCTATAACCTTGAATGTGTAACCTCAATTGGTATGAGACCAATTTGAGGTGAAACTAGGCACAAAATGTGCCAACTTTCATTGAGAAACTATGCCAAAATTCTGCTTGCAAGGTGACCTAAGAAAATGACCAATTCGGATTAGGTGCAATTAGGACCTGAAAAATGACCAATTGGGCAGCAGTGAGTGTTTAGGCCATAACTCACTCAAACCAGGTCCAATTGACCTGAAATTTTGACCAAGAATAGTTAAGACCCATACCTACAAGTCTTATGAAGACACCAAAGCCCAGAAATGACCATAAGCAAGTCAAACAACTTGCACAAGTTCGGGTCCAAAAACTGGCCGAACCAGAATTGACCAATTTGACCTAAAATTGACCTAAAATGGTACCACTTGACCAGCAATAGTGTAATGACCATAACTTGGTCTACTTAACTCGGATTGACCTGAAATTTTGCACCGCGTGCAATAAGACCTAGATCTACAAGTTTGTAGTTTCGACCGAGACCCGAAAACCGAGGGAACTAGATCGTCCGGTTAGGTCAAACCAGTATCCCGAAATCCAGCAAGTTGCATTAAAATGCACTAAACAAGGAAATGACTTTGGTAAAACGTACCAAACCTAAAACCCTATCGAGTGTGACATATTAATGACACTAAAACCTAATTTACCTAAAACGCATCGAGGGTCGGTATATTAGGTGATTAAGTGAATAATTGAGTTCAGTGCATTATTTACCAAACACCATCGATAGAGACAGTTTAATTTAGCACTGAAACACTTCAAATTGTGTTTCTCAGTTAACAAGGACTCAGCAAAAGGGAAAGAAATACTGAGTCAAGACCAGGAGACAAATATCAGAGGTTTGTGCACAACAACTGTTTCTTTTGAATTATTTTCAATTGAAATAAATATTGACTATTTGTATATTATTGTTTTAAATTGTGAAAATGTGTTTGATGGACAATTATTGATTGAAAAATATTGTGAATGGTTTGAAACTGTGAAAAATTGTTTGAATGACATTGATGGATACTTATTGATTTAAAAGCATTGGAAATGGTTTGAAACCACAGCTATCATGTATATTGATTGTATTCCTCATTAGCTTGTCTAGTGGGACGAATTGAATTCCCTCTCTGGCTGAAGTGTTGAGGTGTGTGCCTGTTGAGGACGAATTGGATGAGTACTCATATTTTTGCTAGCTAGCCATGTTATTCCTCATTAGTCATCGACTTTTGGGATGAATTGAATACCTCATTAGCCATCGGCTTTTGGGACGAATTGAACTATGGATCATGATTAAGCTGTGTGTGATTTATTGATGTGTATTGTGAGATTGTGAAATGGATTTAAACGCTCATTGACATATACTGTCTTTTGAATTCAAACCTGATCTGACTTATGGAAAATTATTGTGATATTGAGAAATGGAGTTTAAATTCCTGTTGACAATTACTGTCTTGAATTTAATTATGATTTTAAGTATCCACTATTTACATGATTTATGAATTGTGATTTAAATTGTATTTGGCTAATGTTGTGCACCACTGAAACATTGTCTCAGCGATAGCTTTTTATTGTCGCGCAGTAGAGAGACAGTGGCAGCAGACTAGGTGCATATACATCCAAATGAGGATTACAGTATTATGAGTACACCAAAGATTTTGCATTTTGTCTCAGAATGTATGACATTTGTATGTATATTTTGTTTTTGGTTTTGAGCAGTTGTAAATTCAAATTGTACCTTGAAGTTGTAAATTAATTATGAGTTGTTTGACTTGTAAAAATTGTATTATATTTCCTTATCTCAGACTTTGAAAAATTTCTATGGAATTGAGTTGATAAATTGTTGTGTTGAGAAATGTATTGGAGTTGAGATTTGGAAAATTATTGAAGTGCTTTTTACAGGTTTTCTGAAGAACTGTTTTATCCAAAATACAGATGGCACTCTGCCAAAATTTTTACAGAAATTCCAAGTAAACCAAATGAGTTAGTTATTTCACTCAGTTCACCAAAGTCTTTAACACATGAAAATAGTGATCTCCACTGTCAAAGAAGTAAGAAAAGTTTTTAAAATCCCTTGTAGTGTATTTAATGGGTTATCGTGAAGCGGAGTTGGTAATTCATTAGGTATACTACGGGATCATGTTATGCCTTACTGAGGGGTAGGGTGTGACATCATAAGTGTCACTGGTTCGGCTACTTATCATTTATAAGTGCCTATCATGTTTGTTATATGGCATGAGACTCACCATTCCATCTTATTTATATCTCATATAAATAACTTGGGAACAAACATGAATACAATCTTTCTGGATAAGTCATGTCCTTATTATGAAGTATCCTCGCATTGAATATGGAAGAGGGTGATCGTTCAGTCGATCAGTCTATTGAGGCTGAGGTGCAAGGGGATGCCCCAGGCCTACAAAATGTTAGTGGTTCAAGAAAGACACCGGCCCTGCGATCTGCAGATTTCTGCTTCATTCGCTCACAGATGGTCGCAATGTTCAAACAAATGGCTGGTAATGCGCCTACTCAAGTCCCAATGCAGACACCAGTGTTACAACCACAGTCTCCTATTAGTAAATATGACAAATTAATGAAGTATGGGGCTACAGAGTTCAAGGGGACAATAGATCCTCTAGAAGCTGAACAGTGGTTAGAGAGGATGGATAGGGTGTTCAAGAAACCGCATTGCACGAAGGAGCTCAGATTTGAATACTCTGTATCTTTACTACAGGGGGATGCTTATGAAAGGTGGAAAACCATTCCCCACAGTCTGGTAGAACCTGCAGTGCTAACATGGAATGACTTCTGTGGAATTCAGCAGAAATATATCCACGATGCTTATGTAGACCGGAAGTCGCAAGAGTTCCTAAGTTTGAAACAGGGAACAGGTGGGCTGAGTATGAAAGAGAATTTTCCCGCCTTTAGCCATTATGCAATGAGTCTACTCTCTACCAAAGAGGAAAGATGCAAGAGGTTTGAACGGCTTGAAGCCCGATGTCGAGTACAAGTGCTCGGCTTCAAACACACTAACTTCTCTCGAACTTGTTTCTCAACCCCTAGAGTTGGAAAGAGTTGAGTTTGACTGCTCCAGAGAAAAGAGATCGAGAGAAGACAGAGAAAGAGGGAAAATCAGAGAAACGAGAGTTCCGGTGGTCATCTTGGAAAGAGGAAGAACTATGGGGACATGGCAGAGGTGGCAAGAAGTGCGGAAGGGGAAGATATTCAGACAGAGACCTCCCCTATCCGGACAAAGAGAGTACGCAGGTTCCTATCCTCCCGCCAATGTGAAACTTGTGGAAAGAATCACGGTGGAATCACATACAAGGCTATTGGAGCTGTTATAACTGTGGAGGCACAGGACACTTTGCCAAGGACCGCACTGAGTCGCAGAGTTGGACCACCTCTCACTCTGCGCAGAAGGGTCGATTGAGCCACTGTCACGAAGCTCACAACCACCTAGCGAGGCAGAGGCGGGGTAGAGGTAGCCCAGCAGCCAAGGCACGAAAACAATCAAACAAGGTGCTCGATCAGTCTATGCCATGAGACAGAGAGAAGAGGCAGAGACATCGATGTTGTGGCTGGTACCTTCTCAACTTTTAACCAGAATGTGTTTGTGTTATTTGATCCGGGTTCTACCCATTCTTATGTGAGTGCTAGCATCATTGATTGCATTGTTGTTCCATGTACAAGAATGGACTTTGAGGTGCTAGTAACAAGTCCGTTAGGACAGGAAGTCAGGGTTAATAAAATGTATAAAGATTGTCCTTTGGTGATCCAAGGACACACTTTTCTGTCCGATCTCATTGAAATGCCCTTCAGAGATTATGATATCATCTTGGGCATGGATTGGTTAGCTAGGCATCATGCCATGATTGATCAGAGGTCAAGACGATCACTTTTGGCCTTCCTCAGTACAATGATGTGGTAATACATGGGGAAAGACAGTTATTGCCATCAAACATCATTTCGGTTGCACTAGCCAGAAAAATGATCAGAAAGGGGTGTGAAGCATACTTGGCACATGTGGTAGACACCCAAGTGGGGAGTCCAGCATTGAAGGACATCCCTACAGTAGATGACTTTCGGATGTGTTTCTGATGAATTGCCGGATTACCTCGGAAAGAGAAGTGCGATTTGAAATTAATGTTCGCTCGGTGTGGATCCAATCTCCATACCGCCATACAGAATGGCACCACAGAGTTGAAGGAGTTGAAGATACGATAAGAATTACTTGAAAAGGGCTTCATCCGCCTAGTGTGTCACCTAGGGAGCACGGTGTTGTTTGTTAAGAAGAAGGATGGTACTCTCGCTATGCATTGACTCTGAGCGGTTGAATAGGGTGACAATAAAGAACAGATATCCATTGCCTCGCATTGATGATCTGTTTGATCAGTTGAAGGGTGCAGCAGTATTCTCCAAAATTGATTTGTGATCTGGTTATCATCAGTTAAAGGTGCAAGAGAAGAGTATTCCAAAAACTGCTTTCAGAACTCGATATGGCCACTATGAGTTTCTAGTAATGCCATTCGGGTTGACAAATGCTCCAGCTGCTTTTATGGATCTGATGAACACTATCTTCAGACCATATCTTGATCAATTTGTGGTGGTGTTTATTGATGACATTTTGATATATTCAAGGAATGCAGAGGAGCATGATAGACATCTGCGGATTGTACTGCAGACTTTAAGGGAGAAACAGTTATACGCCAAATTGTCGAAGTGTGAATTTTGGCTGAAAGAAATCTCCTTTTTGGGACATGTTGTGTCACCGTGAAGGATCAAGGTAGATTCGGCAAGGTAGAAGCTATCCTTAATTGGAAGCCGCCAGAACATCACGAAATTGCGATTTTGGTTTAATGGATATTACCGTCGGTTTGTGAAGGGGTTTTCTATGTTATCTTCTCCGACCAAACCGCCGGAAAGATGTAAAATTTCAGTGGACAGACAAATGTCAGCAGAGTTTTGATGAGTTGAAGAGGTGCTTAACTGAAGCTCCAGTTCTCACTTTACCTACTCCGGGTAAAGAATACACAGTTTATAGTGATGCTTCTCACAATGGGTTAGGCTGTGTACTGATGCAAGATCGGAATGCCATTGCTTATGCATCACGCCAGCTGAAACCGCATGAGAGGAATTACCCAACACATGATCTGGAGTTAGCAGCTATTGTTTTTGCTCTGAAGATCTGGAGACACTATTTGTATGGGGAGAAATGCTACATTTTCACAGATCACAAGAGCTTGAAGTACTTAGGTACCCAGAAGGAATTGAATTTGAGGCAGAGGAGATGGTTAGAACTCATTAAAGACTATGATTGCTTAATAGACTATCAGCCAAGGAAAGCAAATGTGGTGGCTGACGCCTTAAGTCGCAAGACTATGGCAAGTCTCAGAGTTTCTCCTTTGTCCATGGTATATGAGATGAAAGCACAACATGCCAGTTTAGAGATTGATGATGAGGGACAGACAGTAGTTGCATGGCATGTACAGCCAGTGTTGATTGATCAAATCAGAATGGCTGCTCAGAGTGATGAAAAATATCAGAAGCTACTGAAAGAAGTCCAACAGGGCAAGAAACCTGAATTCTCTGTGAGAGATGATGGTTTATTGCTACATCAGGGCAGAATGTGCGTTCCTAGTGATGTGGAATTGAGACAAATCATTATGAAGGAAGCACATGAGTCTCCATTTGCTATACACCCTGGTGGAACTAAAATGTACAGAGGGTTGAAAGAACATTACTGGTGGATGGGTATGAAGAGAGATATAGCTGAATTCGTTTCCAAATGCCTAACTTGTCAGCAAGTAAAGGCAGAACATCAAGTTCCAGCTGGTTTGTTACATCCTTTGTCGCACTGCAGTGGAAATGGGAACGAATAACTATGGATTTTGTTACAGGACTTCCAAGGACACAGAGTAGTCATGATGCGGTATGGGTTATAGTTGATGATTGACCAAGTCCGCTCACTTTTTGCCGATTGATGGACTATAGCCGGAAAGATTGGCCGATTATACATATATGAGATTGTAAAATTGCATGGAGTGCCAGATCAATTGTGTCTCGACAGAGATCCTAGGTTCACTTCTAGATTCTGGGTAGTCTTCAGAGAGCCCTAGGAACTAGATCGAACTTCAAAGACAAAGATTCCACCCACGCATGCATGGCCACCGAGAGGGTTATTCAGATATTGGAGGATATGCTACGGGCTTGTGTGATTGAATTTGAAGGTAGTTGGGATACACACTTGCCTTTGATTGAGTTTGCTTATAATAACAGCTACCAATCAAGCATAGGGATGCCTCCATATGAAGCTTTGTATGGCAGAAAGTGTAGAACTCCCTTATGTTGGGATGAGGTAGGTGAAAGGAAGATGATTGGACCAGAAATTGTCCAGCAGACAGAGGAAAAGGTCAGATTGATCAGAGATAGACTCAAGGCTGCATCAGACAGCCAGAAGTCCTATGTTGATTTGAAGAGAAGAGATATTGAGTATGCAGTGGGTGATAAGGTATTCCTCAAAGTTTCTCCTTGGAAGAGGATTATGAGATTTGGCAGAAAGGGGAAACTAAGTCCTTGTTTCATCGGACCATATGAAGTTCTGGAAAGAGTGGGTCCTTTGGTATATCGGTTGGCATGACCTCCAGAGCTAGCAAGGATACACAGTGTCTTCCATGTGTCCATGTTAAGGAGGTACAGATCAGACCCATCTCATGTACTGTCAGTTGAAGAGATTGAAGTAAATCCAGACCTTTCATATGAGGAAGAACCCATAAAAATTCTGGCATATGAGGTGAAGCAGCTGAGGAACAAACAGATACACCTGGTTAAAGTGCTGTGGAACCATCATTCAGGCCAGGAAGCTACTTGGGAACGTGAAGAGGATATGAGGAGACAGCACCCACAGCTGTTCAGAGACTAATGCCAGGTAAAATTTCGAGACGAAATTTATTTTAAGGGGGAGAGAATTGTAACACCCCAAAGTTCGGTAGTGCGTTCTCTTGCTCGGTGACGGTGTTGTCCGGACAGCTAGGATGCCTAGAACTACACTTCAATATGAGTGGGGAGACATAAAATAATGAAATACAAGAAAAGAAAATACAAGAAAAACAAAGGAAAAACAATAGCAAAGAAATGTGATCAAGTTAAGCGAGCCGGGAAACCTAGCGATGGGTGACCGCACCGGGAAGTCACGGCGTGGACCGTTGACTAGCCCTGGACTGCGGGGAACCCTGGAATACATTTTTAGGACTTAAATAGAACCTTATTGAAGAATAAATATCATAAGAAATATCAAAGAAAAATTAAATAAATAGTACAAAGAAAAGTGAGAAATCGAAAAACAGACAAAACCCGGTGTTACCGAAAAATCGAACGAATCGAACAGGGCATTATGGTCATTTGACATCCCGAATTGTCTTTTGACCTAAATGTCCATTAAAAATAAATAATATTACACTTAGAAAATAAAATGAAAAATTAGTTTAGTGGTACCTAAAGTAAATAGCTAAAATCATGGGTTAAATGTGGAATAAGTGGGAGTTAAGTTTATAAAATGATTAAATTTGTGAGTGGACCACTAATGCATAAATTAAATACATAATAGGGAAGCTGTAACTCAACTAAACTAGCAGAAATAGTCATCTTCTCCAAAACAACCAAAGTTGCCGAATTGAGAGGAAATGAAAAACACCATGGCCATTTTTCATGCAAGCTCTCTTAACCTCCCATTTTCAACTCCAATCCTTTAAGTTCCTTCACAAAAAATGGTCTACACATCACAAGGAAGATATTGATACCAATTTTGAGAAGTTTGGTCAAGGTTTAGCAAGTTACAATTAAAGGTAAGTTTGCATTTTTGAGAATTTCCTTGTTAAACTTTATGTTTATGTTATGGGTGTTAGTTTTGTGAAGGAAATTTTGAAGTTTAAATAGTTATTGAGATAGCCATTTTTGGGCAGCCATGGGGTCACACATTTGATGATTTATTATGCATATAATTGATGAGAAATAATGTTGATCATGGTAAATTAATATCCTAATGAATTGTTTCACATATACATGGTGATTTTGGCACTTGAATGAGAATTGATGGATTGTAGGGCAATGTGATGTTGAAGAATGGTTTGTGGCAGCTTGTGGACACTTGAGTAATGGTATATATTGAAGGAAGTGTGGGCAGAATATTGACCTAGAAAGATTGATGATATGTATGTAAATTAACATTGTAAAGTGTATGTAAAGTTTGTAATGTTTAGGTGTGTTTGTAATGGTACTTAGAGATTGTAATTGTGAATGATTATTGGTGTGTTGAAGGTGATTGGAATCTGCCCAAAATAATGCTAATGTAATGTAGAAAATGCTTTTGGTAATGTGCCAAAACAGTTTGGTAGGTAAGTAAACAAATGGCAAAGGTAAGTGTGTGTTTGAAGTTGGGGTGTGAAATGCATATTGAGGGCAGTGTATATTTTAGCCTATAACCTTGAATGTGTAACCTCAATTGGTATGAGACCAATTTGAGGTGAAACTAGGCACAAAATGTGCCAACTTTCATTGAGAAACTATGCCAAAATTCTGCTTGCAAGGTGACCTAAAAAAATGACCAATTCGGATTAGGTGCAATTAGGACCTGAAAAATGACCAATTGGGCAGCAGTGAGTGTTTAGGCCATAACTCACTCAAACCAGGTCCAATTGACCTGAAATTTTGACCAAGAATAGTTAAGACCCATACCTACAAGTCGTATGAAGACACCAAAGCCCAGAAATGACCATAAGCAAGTCAAACAACTTGCACAAGTTCGAGTCCAAAAACTGGCCGAACCAGAATTGACCAATTTGACCTAAAATTGACCTAAAATGGTACCACTTGACCAGCAATAGTGTAATGACCATAACTTGGTCTACTTAACTCGGATTGACCTGAAATTTTGCACCGCGTGCAATAAGACCTAGATCTACAAGTTTGTAGTTTCGACCGAGACCCGAAAACCGAGGGAACTAGATCGTCCGGTTAGGTCAAACCAGTATCCCGAAATCCAGCAAGTTGCATTAAAATGCACTAAACAAGGAAATGACTTTGGTAAAACGTACCAAACCTAAAACCCTATCGAGTGTGACATATTAATGACACTAAAACCTAATTTACCTAAAACGCATCGAGGGTCGGTATATTAGGTGATTAAGTGAATAATTGAGTTCAGTGCATTATTTACCAAACACCATCGATAGAGACAGTTTAATTTAGCACTGAAACACTTCAAATTGTGTTTCTCAGTTAACAAGGACTCAGCAAAAGGGAAAGAAATACTGAGTCAAGACCAGGAGACAAATATCAGAGGTTTGTGCACAACAACTGTTTCTTTTGAATTATTTTCAATTGAAATAAATATTGACTATTTGTATATTATTGTTTTAAATTGTGAAAATGTGTTTGATGGACAATTATTGATTGAAAAATATTGTGAATGGTTTGAAACTGTGAAAAATTGTTTGAATGACATTGATGGATACTTATTGATTTAAAAGCATTGGAAATGGTTTGAAACCACAGCTATCATGTATATTGATTGTATTCCTCATTAGCTTGTCTAGTGGGACGAATTGAATTCCCTCTCTGGCTGAAGTGTTGAGGTGTGTGCCTGTTGAGGACGAATTGGATGAGTACTCATATTTTTGCTAGCTAGCCATGTTATTCCTCATTAGTCATCGACTTTTGGGATGAATTGAATACCTCATTAGCCATCGGCTTTTGGGACGAATTGAACTATGGATCATGATTAAGCTGTGTGTGATTTATTGATGTGTATTGTGAGATTGTGAAATGGATTTAAACGCTCATTGACATATACTGTCTTTTGAATTCAAACCTGATCTGACTTATGGAAAATTATTGTGATATTGAGAAATGGAGTTTAAATTCCTGTTGACAATTACTGTCTTGAATTTAATTATGATTTTAAGTATCCACTATTTACATGATTTATGAATTGTGATTTAAATTGTATTTGGCTAATGTTGTGCACTGCGAAACATTGTCTCGTGATAGCTTTATTCTTTATCGCGGTAGAGAGAGAGCAGTGGCAGACTAGTTGCATATACATCAATGAGGATTACCTGGTATTATGAGTACACCAGTATTTTGCATTTTGTACTGTAATGTATGACACTGTATGTATATTTTGTTTTTGGTTTTGAGCAGTTGTAAATTCAAATTGTACCTTGAAGTTGTAAATTAATTATGAGTTGTTTGACTTGTAAAAATTGTATTATATTTCCTTATCTCAGACTTTGAAAAATTTCTATGGAATTGAGTTGATAAATTGTTGTGTTGAGAAATGTATTGGAGTTGAGATTTGGAAAATTATTGAAGTGCTTTTCTGAGTTTTCAAGAACTGTTTTATCCAAAATACAGATGGCACTCTGCCAAAATTTTTACAGAAATTCCAAGTAAACCAAATGAGTTAGTTATTTCACTCAGTTCACCAAAGTCTTTAACACCTGTAAATAGTGCTCACCACTGTAAAAGAAGTAAGAAAAGTTTTTTAAAATCCCTTGTAGTGTATTTAATGGGTTATCAGTAGACGGAGTTGGTAATTCATTAGGTATACTACGGGATCATGTTATGCCTTACTGAGGGGTAGGGTGTGACATCATAAGTGTCACTGGTTCGGCTACTTATCATTTATAAGTGCCTATCATGTTTGTTATATGGCATGAGACTCACCATTCCATCTTATTTATATCTCATATAAATAACTTGGGAACAAACATGAATACAATCTTTCTGGATAAGTCATGTCCTTATTATGAAGTATCCTCGATTGTGAACCTATTTATGAAACTTTGTGCTAGAAATATTGTCACTCATATTCTTAACAACTTAAGAATAATATTTCTAACAAAATATCAATGGACCTTTTCTATTACACATAAATATATTATGTAAACGGAAAAGTGGAAATGCCTTTTATTAATAAAAATATGTACAAGATACATACTAAAAGATATGCTCTAGGGCATACTACTAACAATCTCCCACTAGCATGAGAGCCATTCATTACAATACCTTAGACCCATCTTCTCAAGATGTCAGTCTAACTGAGCTTATGACAAAGGCTTAGTGAATGGATCAGCTGGTTTTTTAGCTAATGTTATATTTTTTGCATGGCTATATCGCCTTGCCCAACTATATCTCTGATAATGTGGTAGTGCCTTTCTATGTGTTTGGATTTTGGGTGAGACCTTAGTTCCTTAGCCTGTACGACTGCTCCATTGTTGTCACAGTGTAGTGGAACTGTTTACTCAATGGAAGGAACTACTGTAAGTTCTGTCACGAACTTCTTTATCCAAACAGCTTCCTTTGCAGCATTTGATGCAGCAATATACTCAGACTGTGTAGTGAAATCTGCAGTCGTGCTCTGTTTGGAACTCTTCCAACTGACTGCACCTCCATTACAAATGAACACTTATCCAGAGGTAGACTTTCTATCATCAATATCTGATTGGAAATCAGAATTAGTATAACCATCCAATTGCAAGTCTCCACCTCCATAAATCAAGAATAAATCCTTAGTTCTTCTCAAGTACTTAAGGATATTCTTAACAGCTATCCAGTGTTCCAAACCTGGATTGGATTGATACCTGCTAGTCAAACTAACAGCATATGCGATATCTGGCCTAGTACACAACATTGCATACATTAAACTTCCAATAGCCAAAGCATATGGAATCCTGGCCATATTATCTCTTTCTTCAGGTGTCTTTGGAGACATCTCTTTAGAGAGATGGATACCATGTCTCACTGGTAACAATCCTCTCTTGGAATCAAGCATGTTAAACCTCTTTAACACCTTTTCCAAGTATAGACTTTGGGATAAACCAATTATTCTTTACGCTCTATCTCTATAGATGCGAATCCCGAGAATATAGGTTGCCTCCCCTAAGTCTTTCATGGAGAATGTATTTGACGATCATACCTTTATAGTAGTCAACATACTTATGTCATTACCCATCAACAGTATGTCATCCACATATAAGACAAGGAAAGTGATAGCACTGTCACTAACCTTCTTATATACACATGGCTCATCCTCATTTTTTATAAAACCAAAGGATTTAATGGCTTCATCAAAACGGATGTTCCAACTCCTCGAAGCTTGTTTTGACCCATAAATGGATCACTTTAGCTTGCTTACCTTGGAACCATCTTGGGATTCAAAACCCCTAGGTTGTTCCATGAAAATGTTTTCTTCAATGTATCCATTGAGAAAAGCTATTTTGACATCCATCTGCCAAATCTCATAATCATAGTATGAAGCTATTGCTAATAAAATCTTAATTGATTTAAGCATGGCAACAGGCGAGAAAGTCTCCTCATAGTTGATTCCTTGCCTTTGGCGAAACCCTTTCGCTACTAGCCTTGCCTTATAGGTCTCTACCTTTCCATCAAAACCAATTTTCTTCTTGAAAACCCATTTGTTCCCTATAGGTACAATACCTTCAGGTGGGTCAACAAGATCCCAAATTTGATTCTTATACATGGAATCAATCTCGGATTTCATAGCATCAATCCATTTTGAAGAGTCTATATCTGATATAGCTTCTTCATAAGTAAGTGGATCATCTCCATGATCTACTTCTTCATGAGTAGACAACTCTTGTTCTTCTTCATGAAGAAAACCATATCTCACTGGTGGGTGAGATACCCTGGTTGTTCTACGAGGAACAACTGTAGATGTTTCATCAACGGGTATAGGTTGACTAGATGGATCTATATCCATCTGATCTATTGGTTGGTTAGAATTCTCCAATTCTAACTCTATTTGCCTTCCTTTGCCTCCTTCTTGAACAAACTGTTATTCAGGAAATGTGGCATCTCTACTTATCACAACCTTTTGTGAAGTAGGCAAATAAAAATAATATCCAAAACTATCTTTTGGATATCCAACAAATCGAACTTTTTCTGATCTGGTCTCCAATTTATCAGTGTTCAGCTTTTTGATATAAGTTGGACAACCCTAAATCTTAACATGCTTAAGACTTGGTTTTCTTCCATGCCATATCTCATAAGGTGTGCAAGAAACTGATTTTGATGGAATCCTATTCAGAATATACAAAGATGATTCTAATGCAAATCCCCAAAGAAGAGTGGCATATTAGTATAGCTCATCATACTACGTACCATATCCAATAGGGTACTATTTCTCCTTTCAGATACACCATTCAGTTGTGGTATTCCTGGAGGAGTCAGCTGAGAAACAATGCCATGCTCTCTCAAGTATTCATCAAATTTAGTACTCAAATATTCACCTCCATGATCTGATCGAAGAGCTTTAATACTCTTTCCTGTTTGATTTTCTACTTCAGATTTAAATTCTTTGAACTTTTCAAAAGATTCATGTTTGTATTTCATCAAATACAAATACTCAAACCTTGATTTATCATCAGTAAAGGTAATAAAATAATGAAAAACCCCCTCTAGCCATTTCTTTAAATGGACCACATACATCACTATGTATTAGCTCCAAAATATTTTCAGCTATTAGCCCTTGTTCAACAAAGGGTGATCTAGTCATTTTGCCTTGAAGGCAAGATTCATAAGTTGGAGTAGGCTCAGAGCCCAATGAGGATAGAATCCCCATTTTCTCCAGTTTTGCAATCCTATCTTCTGCAACATGACATAACCTTAAGTGCCAAATATATTTTGAACTTGAGTCGGTTTTCACCATGGCATTGCATTCTTTAGATCACTTGCATTCAATTTGTGTTTGTTATTATTATCCAAATAATAAAGACCATCATTCATATAACCCGAACCAACATATTTATTTCCAAAATAAATATTGCAAACATCATCTGTGAACTAAAATTCATAGCCATTTCTAGTCAAACTAGATATAGAAATGATGTTCTTAACAGCATCAGGTACATATAAAATATTATCCAAACACAAAACATATCCAAACATGTAAAAAGATTTAGATCCTATGGCTAAAGCTTCAACAGTTGAGCCATTGCCAATTCGGACTCTAATATCTTGAGAACGCAAGTCGCCTCTTGTTTGCTAGTTCTGCATATCATTAGAAATGTGAGCGGCACTGATATCTAAAACCCAAGCTGTAGATGAACTATGAGTATCATCAAAATCTAAACAACAAGATATGGACATACCTTCCGAAGGTGTATCCTTCTTGTCCTTCAGAGAAGCAAGATACTATGGGCAGTTCCTTTTCCAGTGCCTATCCTTTTGGCAGTGGAAACACTTTCCTTTGCCTCCATCAGCTTTAGTCTTCCTTTTCTGTTTAGCTATTTTCTTGGAAGGACCAGGAATCTGAGGTTTCTTTTTCTTATTGCCCTTCTTCTTGTTGGACTTTCCAGCAGAAGAAGATGCAACCAAAGCTACCTCTTTTCCTTTATTGCCTGGCATATTCTTTTGGGCAATAACCAGCATGTTGAGTAAACCAGCAAAGGTGCATTCCTGTTTAGTCATATGAAAATTTGTCACAAAATTCCCAAAAGACTCAGGAAGGGACTGAAGGATCAAATCCGTCTGTAGTTAGAAATCCATGTTGAAGTCAAGATGTTCCAACTGCTCAATCAGCCGAATCATCTTATGGACATGATCCCCAACATTCTGTCCCTCAGACATCCTCATACGGAATAGCTTTCTAGATATCTCATACATAGCATTCTTGCTGTGCTCACCATACAACTCTTGTAAGTGAAGGAGGATCTCACTCGCACTCTACATGTTCTCATGTTGCTTCTGTAACTCATTACTCATGGAAGCAAGCATGTAACACTTAGTTCTCATATCATGCTCCTTCCAGTTATCCAAAGTTTCATGTTCCTCTTGTGTGGCCTCTAGAGGTAAGGGACCAGGAACATTTGAATCTAGAACATATCCTGTATGTTCAAGGTTCAGGACAAGTTTCAAATTTCTTAGCCAATCAGACAGATTAGGTCCTGTCAACCTATTGTGATCAAGTATGCTTGCAAGGATATTGGATGGTGGTGGTTATTTTGTGCTCATTTTTTATCAGAAAAATAATTGCAGAAAATAACCAAATTAATTAGTAAATGTATCATGTAATTAACCAAAATGATTATGGTCTTTTAATCAAATTGGTCCTCCCACTAACTTAGCGAATCCTACATTTCCAAAGTAGAAAACGAAAATCCTAGTTGGATGGATTTCTAGTGGGTGATTGAATTCTTATAATTCTTTTGATCATCCTCAGGTACATCCATTATTGGAATTACAATAAACTATAAGTGAGCAACCCCTTGCCCATCACATCTCATGTGAGGTTCAATCCTTTACCTAGCCCCTAATGCTCAAAATCTCAGGTACATCCATTATTGACTTATCTTGCATTAGTTAAGTTGATCCCATTGAGCTAGTAATTATGCAAATAATTTTAATGTCCTCAGGTACATCCAATATTGGCCATTAAACCATTTACATATTTACAACATCTCATGCTTAACAATTATTCTTAAGAAAATCTCTTAAATTAATTGTATCTTATGCAACTATTTAAAATTTCTTAAAATAATTGCCCCAATGGAGGGCCTATGTTATAATTACTTTAATTATAGCATTTCCAACTAAATCATTTGTTTGGAAGATTTTATGGTCATTCTAATTACTATTAAGGTCTCACTTTGCACATTATCCAATTAGCATGCATATATCATATAATAGCATATATTCCCATACATCTCATGCATTCATGGATAAGCAATAAATATGGTATGATCATGGACTTTTTAAGGGATTCAATTCTGAGCCACCAAGAATTGAATTAGGGCATTCCTAGGTGTATTTCATTCATTCATTCATTTTACAAGAGTTGCTGAAGGAGTGCATAATCAACACTTGATCTTGAATTCCTCTCACTGGTCCCACCAATGCTCTTGACCTCCTTGAACTTCTTACAATCCAATATTACATGGTAATCCTTGGCATACCAATGCGAATTTACAAGAACTTAAATAAATGAAATTACAACCCAAAAATTATTACAAACTTAATAATACATACCCAAAATAAATTAAAATAAATAAATTAATTTACAATCCCAAAGAAACATAAAAGAAATAAATCCAATCACATTGGTCTTTTATAGTCCATGATCATCCATCATGCATATCACTATTTAACAATTAAATAAAATATACATACTTAAATTAAATTGAATATCTCATATTCAACTTAAAAAACCAGATTTGAATATGATTCAAATAAATTTAAAAATTCAGATTTGAATCTCATTCAAACAAATTTAAAAATTCAGATTTGAATCACATTCAAACAACTTTAAAAATTTAGATTTCAATCACATTCAAACATTTTTTAAAAAAATCAGATTTGAATCACATTTAAACATTTTTTAAAAAATCAGATCTAAATTTTATTCAATCAATTTTAAGAAATCAAATTTAAATATGATTCAAACAACTTCAAAAATTTAGATTTGAATCACATTCAAACAACTTTTAAAATTCAGATTTGAATCACATTCAAATAATTTTTAAAATTCTGATTTGAATCATAATTTAATTGTGTGATAAAAATTCTAATTAAACAATTTAATTAGACATAAAATGGATCTTAGATCATATAACAATTGCACATTCACCATCCATTTACCTTTGCACACCATTGTGGTGCATCAACCATGCGCACCATGGTGTTCATCATTTGTGCCGCCACCTTGGCTTTGCAACCAGCAATGAACTTTTGATCTCATGATCAAACACACAATTAAATCATATAGTCAACAATCTAAATGGAAAATATAGTGGCTCTGATACCAATTGAAGGAACGGAAGCGTGAAAAACGCAAGTTTATACCATTGAATTCAAAAATTTTCACCTAGGGTCACATGCATCATGCAAGATTTATTTTTATCTATTTGATTTCAATGATAAACAACATATTAAAACTCTTTTAATATGTTTTTGGATCTGTATTTTCCATTTAAGATTTTAAAATTAATCAGATTAATTTTAGAACCCTAGATTAAATCAAGAACGATTACACTAACCTCTTGATGCACTGCAGCGTGTCTGCGCCTTTGAGATTCGTCTTCAGGACACCAGATGTTGTCCCTCTAGCTTGTCCACACCAAGAACACCTATGGCAGCCCTTGAACAGCTTCTAAAGCCTTTTCTATTAATTAGAAATTCAAGTTCTGTCTTTTAAGAGATTAGAGATGTAAACAGGACACTAGAAACAATTTCTAGTGTTCTTAATTCAAGAGATTGATGGCTAATCTCTTTGAATTGATGAGAGATGAAGAAGAATAGATGAAAAGCCTCAAAGTGGTGTGACAAAGGAGAGGAGTGGCTGCTGGTTATTTTTCTTTTCATAACCACACTTAAATAGCTAGGTTAACACATTAAACCCTTGCCACATGTCACCCTTTGATTAGCTCTAGGTTTAAGTGACCCAATCACATTGTGCCAAGTGTCAAACCTATATTTAATCTTGATTTTAATCATCTTACATAATTAAAAAACATTTGGCAAGCTTATGTGTAATCCCATGTGTCACCATCTCATGGTGCCACGTGTCACACTGTGAAATGACCAAAATACCCCTGTGTCTTAATTTTGAGTTCTTAACCCAAAATAATTAATTTTCTTCTTCGAATTAATTTATATCAAATATAAATTAATTAATTAATCTCTATTAATTAATTTCTCAATAATTAAATTCATATTTAAACACTTTAAATATAAATTTAATTTATGCTACACATCCAATAATCCAGATTTGGTTTCAAGTCATGCTAGGGACTTTGCAATTTAATTGCAAACCAAACCTATTTAATTAATCAATTAAACTCTTTAATTAATTAATTAAATCATATTTAAATAGGTAATAACTTGCGTATGTGTGTGACTTACTAGGCTCATCCCTAATTGGCAATGAGACATGATATCAACTCTTAATATCTTCAGAACTCTTTCTTACCATAAATGATTTCTCTAAATCATTTTATGCACCTCATATACCATGGTTAACACCTAGCATAGCATGCCATGGCCACCCAATTAGTAAAAAGGTTTACCTTAAATGAACCTCTAATCATATGTTACCATGCACTAGAATCTCTCTGTTACAAAATCCCAACTCAAGCTGGAGTCATGGTTTATGTCAAACTCCATTTGCTATGAATATTATGTTCTCTTTTAATTCCAGTTCTTGATTAAAAGATTTTCTCATCAGAAACTCTTTTCTGAATAAATCTATCTGTCCTGACCAGGAACTTGAAACATCAAGAACAATTAAATAAACATAGGATTTTATCTCTATTTACTTAGAGGAACAGATTCCATCTTGATCAACACCTACCTCCATATATAACTAGTAGGAGCCAACACATGCCCATATACCCATACATAGTACAAGTATGAAAGTAGTATCAAACTCAAACTACCTATATACAAGATAATTGTGCTATCTCAGGTCTAAAGATTATATGCACTAATATGATTTATGACAAAACATTGACAAGAGTAAACTCCATGTGCTTGTCATAAGTGTCACTGGTTTGGCCTACTTATCATTTATAAGTGCCTATCATGTTTGTTATATGGCATGAGACTCACCATTCTATCTTATTTATATCTCATATAAATAACTTGGGAACAAACATGAATACAATCTTTCTGGATAAGTCATGTCCTTATTATGAAGTATCCTCAATTGTGAACCTATTTATGATACTTTGTGCTAGAAATATTATCACTCATATTCTTAACAACTTAAGAATAATATTTCTAACAAAATATCAATGGACTTTTTCTATTACACATAAATATATTATGTAAACGGAAAAGTGGAAATGCCTTTTATTAATAAAAATATATACAAGATACATACTAAATGATATGCTCTGGGGCATACTACTAACAATATGGCCTCCAAGCACTATGTGCTAGATAGGCTGATGGCAAAGGCGTCGGAGATGGTTGCACAGGAAAAAGCCAGTGCTGCACCACTACCCCGTGACCATGCACCATAGGAAAAATAGCTCACTGGCATTGACAACGCTAAGGCTGTCGCCACGGCCCATAATGGTGTGGGCGGCGAAACGATGCATGTATCACAATGCTGGACTAGTAATGCCTATTGATTTGGATTTGCTGGAGTTATAAGGCTTTGTGTTTGGTGCAATGGAATTCCAAAAGTTGATGTTGTTGTACAACATGCAATCTACCCCTGTCTTCCCTGTCAGTGGGCCATAAATTGGCCTTAAAGCTGCCCCAAAATTCCAGCATTGTGTCTTTGTAAGCCAAAAATTGGAGTTGGGCAAACCTTGTCCACCCAATGCTGTCAAGTAGCCCATTGATTTCTTCTTGCAACCCGATTTGCTCTAAAAGCGAAAAATGTATGTATTTGGTGGAGGATATTTTTTGGGCATGAAGTCGGGTGCACATTGCTTTGTGGGCATCATCTCAAAATCCCCAAGGAATAGAGATTTTGGGTTGTAGAGTGGGTTGTAGCTGTGGTTGCGGTGGAGGAGGGGCTTGTTGAGATGGTTGGGGAGTGGCTATCCTCGTTCTTGGGCATTGGGTTGGAGGCTGGGGTGGAGAAGGTGAAGATTCTCCTCTTTGCCTTAAAGAAAAGCCGATCCTCCTTGCAGATCTCTTCGCAGGAGCCATGGGTGTGTTTTTGGGAAGGAGAAGAGTATGATTTTGGTGAAGGGAGATGAGATTTAAGAGGTTTTTATAGGCTAAGAAGGGAGTAGATGAAGGGTTTTGTGTTTATGAAGGGTTTTAATGCTAGGGGTGTATTTAAAGAGCCGTTAGGACTCTTCGCTATGTGTGTTTCACGCCTCAGGAGTCGCATCTGCAACGAGATACACTGGTCGTGTATCACTATACGGGTCCCAATATGTACGGCCGTGTAAATTCCTGCCTGAAATTTTTGAAATCTATTGTAGTACACAGCCCATGTAAATCAGCTATGGGACTCGTGTAACATCTTATCTCTCGGATTACTTTACTGGATATGTTACACAGCCCATGTAAAATTCAAGGAGCCCCGTGTAACCATCTGTCTCTTAGTTATTCTTTTAGAGACATTACACGGTCTGTGTAAATCGGGCTATGGACCTGTGTAATTTTATGTCTCCTGAAGAGTTGAAATTACATGAAATTTATGGACTTCCATAAAGTTACATGGGGCGTGTAAAACCGATTACGACAGTGTAATTTTATGATTTTTCAAATCTTTAGCAAATGAAAAATTTTATCACATGGATGCAAAGATTAACAATAGAGTTACCTCCCCAGTTTTGTTCAATTTTTCCTTTTGTGGTTTTGACTTGGTGATTCCTTTCTTCTTTTGATCTCTATTCCCCTTTTCAAAAAAAATCCTACAAAATGAAATGCTAATGAGTATGAAACAAAAAATTCAATATTGAAGAAAAAGAAAAGAAGAAAAGTGAAAAATTTTGGGTTGCCTCCCAAAAAGTGCTTATTTATAGTCTTTAGCTGGACTTTGCTTCAGTAGGAGGTTTGATAGTGCAATTTACTCCCATTTCTATGGGTTCTCCCAGAAAGTAAGGCTTAAGCCTCTACCCATTGGCCTTGAATGCACCTGAGGTTTTGCTCCATACCTCTACTGCTCCATGTGGGAAGACTTGGGTGACCTTGAAAGGTCCGGACCATCTTGATTTTAGCTTCCCTGGAAAGAGTTTCAATCTAGAGTTGAATAAGAGGACAAGATCTCCTTCTTTTATCTCTTTCCTTGTTATGAGCTGTCATGCCATCTTTTGGTTTTATCCTTAAAGATTTTGGCATTTTCGTATGCATCTTGTCGAATTTCTTCCAACTCATTCAGTTGTAAGAGCCTTTTTTCACCAGCAGCTTTGAGGTAAAAGTTTAGTACATGAATTACCCAGTAGGCTTTATGCTCAAGTTCAACAGGGAGATGGCATGATTTTCCATAAACCAGTTGGAAGGATGTTATGCCAAGTGGGGTTTTACATGTAGTGCGGTATGCCCATAGTGCATCATCTAGCTTCATGCACCAGTCCTTCCTAGATCTGTTTACAGTTTTCTCTAGAATTTGCTTCAGTTCCCTATTTGATATTTCTACTTGACTGCTGGTTTGAGGATGATAAGGTGTGGCCACCTTGTGAGTCACTCCATACTTTTTCAGTAGTGTTTTGAATTATTGCTTTGTGAAGGTTGTATGAATGTATTGGGTGTTAGAAACACTTTCTAGTAATTTAATTCAAGAGGAAATTGTAGTTTTTCTCTTGAATCAATTGAGAAATTGAAGAAAAGAGGAAGAGAGCATATTGCAGTCTAACATAAGAGAGAAAAGAGAGGTGTGCTATTTCTTTACAATCTTTCACATTTAAACATTTTCGGGGTTGGTAAGATGATCTTAAGGTGATAAGACAGCTTCTTTAGAGGTGTAAACAGGCCTGGGTTGTAAGTCCCGTCTTTGAAGCCGAGAGGGCGAGTTTAGGGCAGTGATTCCTGGTGCGATTACCTCACTTAACTCAAAAGATCAACCTAAGAAAATTCTTTAAGTATGAATCCAATTTTCTGTAGGACAATTTCTTCTTCAAACTCTTCTACCTCGTCCTCCGAGTCGAGAAAGATAGTTAATAGTGAAGAAATAATAATTGAAAATTTTGAAAAATGTATAGATAATTGGGAAATTCCAAAAGTACAAAAGGATCAAATCTATCAGACTACAAAACTCAATTTTTTCAAAACTGATTTCACAATCAAAACTGAAGAGAGAGATCTTCAGATTACAAAACCCTTTGAGACAATTTCTCTTCTGTCCCAAAAATCCTTACAAAAACATCGTGAAAAACAATACAAATACATCCACATAGGTTTAGTCCAAGTTGGAATTAAACCGCTTACAAAAGAAGGGTTGAACACCTCAATCCTAGCAGTTCTTAGAGATACTAGGTTCATAAACTTCCAGGACTCCTTGCTTAGTTCAGTCGAGTCTAGTTTGTGCAGTGGACCAATATCTTTTGATTGCTATCCAAATTTTACTGTTTCCTTAAACGACAGTAATATTACAAAATCCCTTGTTTTACAAATCAAAACTCACAATTACAAAATGCTTGAAGGATCTATTCCTCTTGCACTGATTTACAAAATTCATTACAAAGCTATGATTTCTGCTTTTGCAACAAAACATAAGTTTCAAAGCAAAAGAGGAGAAACTTTGCTTTTACAAACTGATCTTACAAAATCCAACACTGTAATCCCTAGATCTATCCAATGGAAGGACATAACCCTACCAGAAGAATGGATTTTAGAAGGTGCAGTAGAACCAGAATCTTCAAAAATAGTTGAGCCAAACGTTCAACTTAGGCAAGTAACCCAGTATGACGATGGAAGAGTCAGCCTTAGCTTTAACAGAAGCCTTAGGTTTTCAGATGATTCCTCAACGTCCAGTACTGTTGACATAGGAAGAGTATCTCGTATACCCTCTGTCATTAGTTTGCCTATTACAAAACCAGTTGAAATACAAAATATACAGCCTAGGTATTCTACCTCAGACTTACCTAGCTCTTCTAGGTTTTCTACTTCAGAAATACCTAGATCCACTTTACAAAACGTAAATTACTCTACAAATGTTCCACATCCAGTTTATACAAATTTACAAAGCAGTGCATTCAGGATGAAACCCAAACAGAGTCAGAACCTACTTCTCCTACCTTTTCAGCCATTACAGAAAATGTAAACCATGAACTTAATGTGCTTGAAAAAGAATTTGAAGTAGACAGACAATATTTGCGTGATGATTTTTATTCTCCTAAAAATCATAAAAAGCAAATATGGTTTTTCAAAAATTTTGATAATCAAAGAGAAGAAATTCAAAAGAAATATTATGACTTTGTACACCAACACAGGGTTCATATTCTTTTCTTTGATTGGTTTGAGATGTATGCTAAAGAGCATAACATTTCATATCCGTTTTCAAAAACTCCAAAAACTTTCAAAAAATCAGTTCCAGTTACAAAACCTTCTCAAATTACAAAACCTAAACAACATGAGCCAGAAGATAATCAATCTGAGTTCATTGCAGCTCTAAAAGATCTTCTAAAGAAAGCAGAAGAAAAACTGTTTGCTAAACAAGCAGAAGAAAAAGCATGCATTAATCACATTCTGTTAGAAACAAAGTTCCTAAATGGGAAATTTCAGATGGTAGAAAAGTACAGTCTGAACATCCTCCTCTTAGGATAGTAAAAATTCCCCACTTGGAACAAACAGTAGAAGCAGCCCCTTACAAAATTCCAAATGAAAGTGATTCTGTAAATATAAAAAACATTGTTTTACAGAATAACTTTACAAATGCCCATTTGCATACCATAGGTAAGCAATTACAAAAAATGGAACAAAACCAACAGGCTACAGTTTCCCAAGTTGAAACTAAGCCAGATACAAAATTGAAAAACCCAATCTTCAAACCATTCCAAGTTTTCAAAAACAGTCAAAAAGATTTACAAAACAACAACAATTCTGAATTCATCCAAGCTTTGAGAGACATGAAAACTAGGTTAGAAGCTTCGACTTCTACACCAGTAGCACCTGAAACACCTCAAACTTCCCTAAGGAGTGTCAATATAATTGAGGAAGATTCAGAATCAGATGTCCAAAGCCAAGAAAACCAGCCCATCCAAACTGAAGAAATTCAGTCTTCAAAACCTTTACAAATCAATAGACTTTATTGGCCGCGGGTAACAACACCCTTCCCAATAACAGCCCCAGACTTAGGCATAGAAAATAGATCTGAAATTCTGACCCAGTCTAAATTCAATGCCTCTACTGTCTATGAATGGAACATAGATGGTATGTCTGAATACAACATTTTGAATTTGCTCCAGCAAATGTCCATGGCAGCAAATGCTTACAAAACCCAAACTGGAACCCCAGATAGAGCTATTGCTGAACTCCTCATTGCAGGATTCTCAGGACAGCTCTAGGGATGGTGGGATTATCATCTCACGAACCTACAAAAATTTAAAATTCTAGAATCCATACAAACTCAAGAAGATGGCGTGCCAATTCTTGATGAGTTAGGCCAACCAATCCCAGATGCAGTAGCCACCTTGATTGTAACAATTTCCTTACATTTCGTAGGTGACCCATCCCATCTTAAGGATAAGAACGCCGAACTCCTTTGAAACCTTAGATGCAAAAAACTGAGTGATTTTCAGTATTACAAAAACACTTTCCTTACTAGGGTAATGCTTAGAGAAGATTCTAGTAAGCCCTTTTGGAAAGAAAAATTCCTTGCTGGACTTCCGATCCTTTTAGGAGAAAAGGTTAGGAATAAAATTAAGGAAGCATTTGGAAATCAAATCCCGTATGATAAATTAACCTATGGTGAACTAGTTAGTCTCACTCAAAAAGAAGGTTTAAAGATCTATCAGGATTTGAAATTACAAAAACATCTCAAATGGGAAATGAGAAAAACTCGCCAAGAGTTAGGATCTTTGTGCAAACAATTTGAAATAGGAACCAAAAACCCTACTCCAGACTGTGGAGGAAGTTGTAGCAGAAAACCTTACAAAAAATCATCCCAAAAATACAAAAACTCTTCAAAACCAGAAAAAGATTCCTATTACAAAAAACTTCCAAAAAAGACTAGTAAACCTAGTCCTCAATCCAAATCAAAGATAAAAAATTTCACTTGCTACAAATGTGGTAACAAGGGCCACACTGCAAATTTTTGCAAGCTAAACAAAAAACTTCATGAGTTGCAATTAGAAGAAGAAGTTATTAATAAGATAACTGCTCTTTTAATTGAAACCGAAAGTGAGTCCAGTAATTCTGAACCCACAGAAAATGAAAAAGGATTACAAATTGATGAATTAATCACAAGTTCATCATCCAGTTCAGATTCTGAAACAGAAAATGAACTGTTTACAAAACCAAAATTGAAAATCAATGTTCTTTCAAAAGACTAGAAGTTACTCTT
Source organism: Hevea brasiliensis (assembly GCF_030052815.1). Lineage (NCBI taxonomy): Eukaryota > Viridiplantae > Streptophyta > Magnoliopsida > Malpighiales > Euphorbiaceae > Hevea > Hevea brasiliensis. Next base: position 58,188,167 of record NC_079502.1, on the reverse strand, counting down.
AGAAATCCTTACACAGGTTGAAGATTCTCAACTACAAAAGAAATTTTTAGGAAAACTTTTAAAAACCTTTGAAGAACAACCAATACAAAAACCTTCTATTCTGCCCTCTATTGCAAAAAACACATATGACCTTACGGCCATATTGGGTAAAAAGAAAACTTCAAAACAATCAACTGTTTAAGTCCAAAGCCTCCAGGAAGAAATAAAAGTTGTTAAGGTTGAGCTTAATAAACTTAAAGAAAAACAGGCACAGGACTCAGAAACACTTCAAAAATTACTTTCAAAACAAATCAATGAAGAAATCGAAGAAGAAGATGAAGAAAATACTTTAGAAATTCAAAATATTGAAAAACCTACAAAAGAATTTCTCTTCATCCTTAATGAGATTTCTTTCAGAAAATATCTGATAAAAATTTCAATAGTTTTTTCAAAAGATTTCAAGATTGATACAATTGCCTTATTTGATACAGGTGCAGATATAAATTATATTAAAGAAGGTATTGTTCCAGAGAAATTCCAAGAAAAAACTACTGAAAACCTTTTAGCTGCAAACAATTCCAAAATCAAAATTAATTACAAAACAGAGGCTTCAATAGCCAGTTCAAATCTTCTTCTACAAACTTCATTTGTTTTAATAAAAGATATCAGTCATAGTGTTATTTTAGGGACTCCTTTCATTAATTTGATTACTCCCTACAAGGTCAACTATGATAGTATTTCTTTTAAAACAAAAAACCAAAATCTTGTTTTCCCTTTTGTTGAAAAACCCAAAACAAAGAATTTGAATATCATAAAGGCTTATTCCATTTTTGATAATCAAATAAATGTTTTGGAACAGGAAACAAGACCGCATTTATAAAGAACACGATTCTTTTTAAACAATCTTGTTTTCAAAAATCAATTTTTTGATTACTGCTTATTACAAACTAACCCTTATGAGTTTTTGCAGATGACAGAATCACCTAACAATGGAGATTTAGTCCACTTTGGACCAATAGTCCTCTCCAAAACTCCTGCTCCAAAATTCAGAATTAATGTAGCCAGAACTGCATATGTTCCCTCAGAAAGGCACCAATGTTTATTAGATAATCTTTAGACTCTAATACAAAACAAACGATTGGGAGTAACAGCTCTCAATGCACTTTGTGTTGAGTTTGAAGAAGCTAATAATTATGTGGCTGACCTCCTTAGCAGAATTAAATATCATGAGGATCATATCATGGTAGCTCAATCATTCATTGAGTTTTTACAAAACCAAATTTTATACAATTCCATTACATCCAGAATTAGTCCATCAGATCCATCCTCTTCTAACCAAAATCATCACCTTGAATTACAAAAACAGGAATTTGAAGGCCTAGGATCCCCACTGGATTCTAGTGTAAAAATTCAAAGATGAAGGACTAAAGGCCTAGGATCCCTACTGGATTCTAGTGTAAAATTACCATTGGCCCCACTGGTCAATGTGAAAAATTATCACCACAGTGAAGTCCTCTTTGCTTCACTTGGTGCCAATAGGTCCTTAGAACATTTCCAAACCCGTTGTCTTTCGAAGAAATTCAGGCAACAAGTTCTCAACGGTCTTCCTCAAGAGATCCGCGAGCAGATCCTATAAAACATCATCCACTCTAGAATCAAAGAGCAGCTGGATGTTTTCCAAAAAGGTCTCAATTTTACAAAAAGCAATCAGCAAGATCACAATGGATGGTCATTGGAATGGGAGTACTCTCAAAACCCCGTTTTCATTGTACTCAGGAACATCCTAACAGGTATCCTCTGTGCTATCTAGACTGTGAACACAGCTTAGATTTTAGCATTCCCCGCTTCAAAACCACTCAGATGTCTGGTACCCGGTATCTAGACGCCCGAGAACTATTCAAATGGGGCATGTTAGCTGGACTCCGAGTTACAAAATCTGATTGTGAAATGACAAGGTTTTTAGGAAATAGAGTCCTTCAAGAGGTAAGAAGACTATTATTCTTCCTAAAACCAGTCAACATACAAATTATTTCAACACCTCCAGAAGTATTAGCAAATGGAGAGCTACAACAAGCGATCCATTACTTCTACCTGGATACAAAACAGCCTACTCTCTATCATCTTCTAGATTGGCCATGCAATCAAGAAGATTATTTCGTCCAACTCAACAGATGGCGAGCAAAGACAGTTGTCGATAACTGGCGAAAACACCGATATCCAGAATATGGACTAATCCATACGGGTACATACTCTCGGATATTTGTTCATTATGAACATTTGCCAGCTCCAAAACGCTTTCATATTGAAACAAGGTATGAAAATTACATGGATCAGTATGAAAGTCAATACGACTTATCCTCTGTCTCGTCAGATGAAGAAACAAGTGACGATGAGGAGACATGGCACAGCTTACAAAACCTGAAGGAAGGATAAAAGAGTGGTCCCAGCTCCACTCCATAAAAAAAAAAAAAAAGAAAAGAAAAGAAAAGAAAAGAAGAAAGAAAAGAAAAGAAAAAGAAAAGAAAATTTTAAGACCGACAAAAGAAATTTATGGCGGCAAAATTATCTATCTTTCTCTTCATTTTCTATTCTACTTTTATTTTTACTTTTTAAAATTTTGCACTTTTACTTTTCTTTTTGTAATCATTTTACTTTGTTCTTTTTTACTTTATTTCAAAACCAGACAGGACACTGTTCACTGTCATATCTTGTACTGTTCACTTTTTACTATTCGCTTGTGAAGGAGACAAGAATCACTATTCACACATGAAGGCATCAAGTGGCAGACACTGTTCAAACTTTCCAAAATTACAAAGCTACCCCTGGACACTTCTATTTAAGGAGGCATCCATCCAAGGCAAGAGGAGGCCACTTCAAAGGAACAAAAGCTTACCCAAGCTTCTCCCTCTTCAAGCTTCTCCCTTCAAGCCGAGAATCCGAAGAAGGTCCTGAAGAAGTCTCACCCGAGGTTTAGAAGGAGCAAGAAGGTTGATTCACTTCCCATCCTGCCCTACCTCTACCTCACTTACAAACCTACAAACCCTTGTACTTCCTTGTAGTAGATCTTAGGAAGCTCATGTGCTGAGCAACCTTTGTAAGTCATACCCGGAATTACATCTCCGAAACCTTTGTACAAATCTTACAAATTTTATAAGATTTTGAAGTAAGTTTTCTTCAAGAAGTCTTCTTCAAGAAGACCGAAGATCGAAAGGGGGATGAGCTAACAGGGAAGAAGCAATAATCTAGATCTGAACAATATATAAATAATTAAAGAAATAAACAAAATGCACAAGAAAGGGAAATCTTCAGAAATGAAAATTAAATTTGTAAATTAAATATGAATATACATGTATATATTCAACAGGCGGCAGAGCCGTTCGTTATGAACATATATACGTATATTTATGCAGATCAGACGGTTGAACCGACCATATGCATGCTAAAGAAATGAATTTGAAATTTTGTAAAAGAAATTGAAGAAAACTTACTTCAAAATCTTATAAAATTTGTAAGATTTGTACAAAGGTTTTGGAGATGTAATTCCGGGTAGGACTTATAAAGGTTGCTCAGCACATGAGCTTCCTAAGATCTACTACAAGGAAGTACAAGGGTTTGTAGGTTTGTCAGTGAGGTAGAGGTAGGGCAGGATGGGAAGTGAATCAACCTTCTTGCTCCTTCTGAACCTCGGGTGAGACTTCTTCAGGACCTTCTTCGGATTCTCGGCATGAAATGGAGAAGCTTGAAGAGCGAGAAGCTTGGGTAAGCTTTTGTTCCTTTGAAGTGGCCTCCCCCCTGCCTTGAATAAACGCCTCCTTAAATAGAAGTGTCCAGGGGCAGTGTTGTAATTTTGGAAAGTTTGAACAGTGTCTGTCACTTGATGCCTTCACGTGTGAACAGTGAATCTTGTCTCCTTCACATGCGAATAGTAAAAAGTAAACAGTACAAGATATGACAGGTGAACAGTGTCCTGTCTGGTTTTGAAATAAAGGAAAAGAGAACAAAGTAAAAATGATTACAAAATTAATGGAAAATGAAGAGAAAGGTAAAAGTTCAAAATTACAAAAAGTAAGAAGTAGAAAAGCAAGATAGATAATTTTGTCGCCATAAATTTCTTTTGCCGGTCTTAAATTTTTTTTTTTAATTTTTTTTTATGGAGTGGAGCTGGGACCACTCTTTTTACAACAGATTATATTTGTGAAGAGGTAACACAACCTTCTTTATCATCATCTCCCAAGTCTATGATGGGTTCTGAGTCAGAATTGGCTGCAGATGAATTGGTTCTGTTTTGCAATAATTGTTTCATTATTGCAAAATATTCTTCATCATTTTTAGCTCCTGCTAATCTTGCCATAGCATGTGATCTTTGGGCCAAAAACAATTGATTTGAAAAGTTTTGTATAGGAGTTGGTGGCAAAAGGTTTTTTCCCTTAAGCCAGGTTTTTACTCCTTGGTTTGTAATTGTTTCTGGGATATTAAATGAATCCCACCATTTTACCTTGAACCTTCTGATGATTGTATTCAGTCCATCTTGGGGTTGAAATTCAAAAAACCAGATAAGAACCCAAGGTAAAAAGAATTCTGAAGAGAAAAAGAGAAGAGGAGGAAACCTTTTCTCTTTGGGTGAGGGTTTGTAATGGGTTTTAAAAAGGTTTAAACTCTCTGATATTTCTGGTGTAAGAATTTCAGGTAGTGCACCAAAATACTTCCACCACTGAGCAAACCATGAAGGGGTTTTGGAAGGATCAAATGTTTTTTGGAAATAGAACAGCCATGAATGACTATTCTTGTGATTTTGTATGAGAAAGGTATTGTACCATGCCTGTTGGTAATCCCAGTAATTGAAATGTTGGCAATGGTCAATCTTGTTTTGGAATGATAATGGGAAGATTTTTGGTTTTGTAAGGTCTTGTCCCCAATCAGAAGGATTAAGGATGTTTTGAATGTGGTAGGTTGAATAAGCCGGATCAGCATGATTTTCTTTTAGATAAAAATGTTTGAATTTTGCTGAGCCAGTAAATTCAAGTATTGCTTGATAGTAGGCTCTGGTTTTGGAAAGATCCCAAGGTTTGTAAAACCATCCTTTTGTAAAGGCTTTTGAAATTGCCATAGAGGTATCTTGGTGTAAGAATTCATCCTCTATGATCAAAACATTTTGAAAATGGGTTTTTGTAATCCATTCCGAAGACTTCTTTTTTAATTTTGTTTGAGACAAAACTATTTGAGAAGAATTTGGTTGGGAAACATCTGTTTGAAAATCTATTTGTAAAATCTCATGGGCTTGAGAAATGTTTTGAAAAGTTTGAGAAAGGGGTTTTTGAGAGGAAGACTCTCCTTTCTCCTGGGTTTTGGAAATAGGTTTTGTAGATTTACCTTTCTGGGCCTGATTGGCCTGGGTTATGTTTTGTAGAGCCTGAAGAACTTCAGGAGATTTGGATAGTGATTCTATCCATTTTTGAATCTGACTGTCTGTTTCTGGAGCCTGAGATTCAATAAATTTTGTTTGATCTTCTTCTTCTGCTTTGACCATATCTGCCCAAGTTTGAATAGGTTTTGCAGAAGAGATGATAGGTTTTGTAGGGTTTGGTTTTGTAGAGGCTGATGCTTCAGCCTTGGTATTTTTCTTTCTGGGCATTGGCCTGTCTTGAAGAAATTCTCTGGTTAGAAAGTCTGGGATGGAATTTGTATCTCCTTTTATAAATTCTATTTCAAAATAAAAAATACTTAAAATTGCTTGCCATCGTGCAAAAATTTGTTTCGATGCAAGATTTTGAACATCTTTTTGCAAAACTTCTTTGGCTGATTTGCAATCAATTCTAAGTAAAAATTTTTGATTTAATAAATCACTTTGAAATTTTTGTATGCACATGACAATTGCAAGAATCTCTTTTTTGATGGTAGAGTATTTCTTTTGACAATCATTCCAATGTGCAGAATGGAATTGAACTATTTGTTCTTTTTCGTTTTGAACTTGTTTTAAAACTCCACCATAACCTAACTCTGAGGCATCTGTCTCGACTACCTTAGGGGCTAATGGATCTGCCAAATGCAGACAAGGAATGGTTTGGACTTGTTTTTTAATATGACGGATCACTTCAGTGTGATGATCTGTCCATGGAACAGGGTTTTTCTTTAACCTATCATGCAAGGGTTTTGCTAGACGGTTAATATTTGGACAAAAATCTAACACATAATTCAAGCTACCTAAGAATCTCTATAGCTGGGTTTTATCCAAGATTTTATCAGGAAATTTGTTTGAAAAATCTAGACTTCTCTCTATTGGAGTAATGGTTCCTTGGGATATGTAATGACCTAGAAACCTAACTCTGGTTTGGAAAAGAGAAATCTTTGATTTTGAAACGGCAAGGCCATTTCGTTTTGTAACAGAGAAGAATATTCTTAAGTGTTTGTAGTGTTGTTCAATTGACTCCGAGAACACAAGAACATCATCTATATAGACTATGCAAAATTTTGAATATGGATTAAAGATTTCATTCATAATTCTCTGGAACTCTGATGGGGCATTTTTCAGGCCAAAAGGCATGACTTTCCACTCATACTGTCCAAAGTGAATTGTGAATGCGGTTTTGTATCTATCTTTTGGATCAATTTGTATCTGCCAAAATCCTGATTTCATATCAAATTTGGAAAATACAAATGCAGAATGGAGTTTTTGTAAAAGATCTTTTTTGTTTGGAATTGGATACCTGATCCATTTCAAAGCTTTATTCAAAGGTTTGCAATTAATTACTAATCTAGGAGTGCCTCTTTCTATTTCTGAATTTTTGTTCACATAAAAAGCTGCACAACTCCAAGGAGATTTAGATTCTGTAATTAATCCTTTTTTCTTTAAATCCAAAATTTCTGAACGACAGTGTTGTTCTAGTTCAGCATTCATTTGGATTGGTCTGGCTTTTGTAGGTATCTATTTTTCATGGAAATCATTTTCATATGGTAAATCTACCATATGTTGTTTTCGATTCCAAAAGGCGTTTAGTAAATCAGAACAAATTTCTCTTTCAATTTGGGTTTTGAAATCCGAAATTTTCTTTTTTACCAAATCATTTTGTAATTGTTTTTCAATTCTTGTTAAAGAAACATCTTGCTGTAAATACAACAAGTGTTGTCTTTTTCCCTCTATTAAAACATTAATCTCATTATTATAAATGGAACAAGCTTTTATAATATTGAGATTTCTTATTTTTGGTTTTGTAACGAAAGGGAAAACAAGAGTTTGTTTTGTAGTTTTGAAGGAGATACTATCATCGTTAACCTTGTAGGGAGTTATCAAGTTAATGAAAGGAGTCCCTAAGATTACACTATGATGAATATCTTGAACAATTACGAATGAGGTTTTGAAAAGAAAATCACCATTAGCTATGGAGGCTTCTGTCTTATAGCTAATAGCCTTTTTTGAATTATTTGCAGCAGAAAGTTTTTCTGTGGTTTTTATATAAAATTTCTTTGGAACAATTCCTTCTTTAATACAGTTCAAATCTGCTCCTGTATCAAATAAGGCAATTGTATTGATTTTGAAATCTTTTAAAAAAACAATGGTAATTTGTATCAAATATTTTCTGGAGGTGATCTGATTGAGGATGAAAAGAAAATCTTCTGGAGGTTTTTGAGTTTCCAAACTATTTTCTTTATTTTTCTCAGATTCTTCCTGGGGTTTTGAAAACAAAAGCTGAATTGCTTTTGAGTCCTGTGCCTTTTTCTTTTTAAGCTGTTTAAGTTCATTCTTAGTGATTTTTATTTCTCTTCGGAGGCATTGGACTGGAGTGTTTTGTAGTTTTTTCTGATTTTCAGGATTTTCTTTATGCTTTAAAACATCTAAGACTAATTCTTGATTTTTTAGAAGCATGTTGACATTTTTTGCATTTTCTTCAAATTCAATTTTAAAATCTGAATTGGATGAATTATTAACTAATCCATCTTTTTGTAAAGGTGCGTTTTCTTCAGACTCCTGGTTGGAGTTTGAAGGGGAAGTTGAAGGATTAGTACTCAAATTTTGAATGACTAATTCTTCTTTTTGTAATGATTTATCAGTGGATTCAGAGATTTTGAATTCACTTTCTATTTGTAATTCTGGAATTGATTTTGAAAGAGGTTTGTTTTGTAATTCAAAGGTTTCTTGAGGGTTTTGTTCCTTAAAAACCTATTGTTTTGAATTCTTTTTATGAGGAATTTTATTTTTAATAGTAACAGGATTAACAGACAGTTTTTCATCTGCTTGTTTAGCAGACAGTTTTTCTTCTGCTTTCCTTAGAAGATCTTTTAGAGCTGCAATGAACTCTGATTGATTATCTTCTGGCTCCTGTTGTTTAGGTTTTGTAATTTGAGAAGGTTTCATTACTGGAACTGATTTTTTGAAAGTTTTTGGAGTTTTGGAAAACGGATATGAAATGTTATGCTCTTTTGCATACGTTTCAAACCAATCAAAGAAAAGAATATGAACTCTGTGTTGGTGTACAAAGTCATAATATTTCTTTTGAATTTCTTCTCTTTGATTATCAAAATTTTTGAAAAACCATATTTGCTTTTTATGATTTTTAGGAGAATAAAAATCATCACGCAAATATTGTCTGTCTACTTCAAATTCTTTTTCAAGCACATTAAGTTCATGATTTACATTTTCTATAATGGCTGAAAAGGTAGGAGAAGTAGGTTCTGACTATGTTTGGGTTTCATCCTGAACAGACTCGTTTTGTAAATTTGTATAAACTGGATGTGAAACATTTGTAGAGTAATTTACGTTTTGTAAAGTGGATCTAGGTATTTCTGAAGTAGAAAACCTAGAAGAGCTAGGTAAGTCTGAGGTAGAATACCTAGGCTGTATATTTTGTATTTCAATTGGTTTTGTAATAGGCAAACTAATGACAGAAGGTATACGAGACACTCTTCCTATGTGAACAGTACTGGATGTTGAGGAATCATCTGAAAACCTAAGGCTTCTGTTAAAGCTAAGGCTGACTCTTCCATCGTCATACTAGATTACTTGCCTAAGTTGAATGTTTGGCTCAACTATTTTTAAAGATTCTGGTTCTACTGCACCTTCTAAAATCCATTCTTCTGGTAGGGTTATGTCCTTCCATTGGATAGATCTAGGGATTACAGTGTTGGATTTTGTAAGATCAGTTTGTAAAAGCAAAGTTTCTCCTCTTTTGCTTTGAAACTTATGTTTTGTGGCAAAAGCAGAAATCATAGCTTTGTAATGAATTTTGTAAATCAATGCAAGAGGAATAGATCCTTCAAGCATTTTGTAATTGTGAGTTTTGATTTGTAAAACAAGGGATTTTGTAATATTACTGTCGTTTAAGGAAACAATAAAATTTGGATAGCAATCAAAAGATATTGGTCCACTGTACAAACTAGACTCGACTGAACTAAGCAAGGAGTCCTGGAAGTTTATGAACCTAGTATCTCTAAGAACTGCTAGGATTGAGGTGTTCAACCCTTCTTTTGTAAGTGGTTTAATTCCAACTTAGACTAAACCTATATGGATGTATTTGTATTGTTTTTCACGGTGTTTTTGTAAGGATTTTTGAGACAGAAGAGAAATCGTCTCAAAAGGTTTTGTAATCTGAAGATCTCTCTCTTCAGTTTTGATTGTGAAATCAGTTTTGAAAAAATTGAGTTTTATGGTCTGATAGATCTGATCTTTTTGTACTTTTGGAATTTCCCAATTATCTATACATTTTTCAAAATTTTCGATTATTATTTCTTCACTATTAACTATCTTTCTCGACTCAGAGGACGAGGTAGAAGAGTTTGAAGAAGAAACTGTCCTACAAAAAATTGGATTCATACTTAAAGAATTTTCTTAGGTTGATCTTTTGAGTTAAGTGAGGTAATCGCACCAGGAATCACTGCCTAAAATGCCCTCTCGGCTAAACACGGGACTTACAACCCAGGCCTGTTTACACCTCTAAAGAAGCTGTCTTATCACCTTAAGATCATCTTACCAACCCCGAAAATGTTTAAATGTGAATCCGAACCTTAAATAGAACCTTTTCCCCCCCAGGCTCTGATACCAAGGAGACCCATAATTATTATTATCCTTTCGGACCACGTTGGGCATCCCAGGCATCCACTCTCTAACCCCTCTCCCACAGTGTGAGTTGAGAGGCCCCGGGTAGGGGCCCACATGGGCCCCATCCGGGGGGCATTATACACCACCAAGGTCTCTTGAGTTGGATATTACTAACCCCTCCAAGATTCGAACTCGGGACCTGGGGTAGCTTATCGTAGATTGGCTTCTCAAGCCTTTTTAACCAATTATAAGATGGGGTTTATGCTTTGTGAAGGTTGTATGAATGTATTGGGTGTTAGAAACACTTTCTAGTAATTTAATTCAAGAGGAAATCGTAGTTTTTCTCTTGAATCAATTGAGAAATTGAAGAAAAGAGGAAGAGAGCATATTGCAGTCCAACATAAGAGAGAAAAGAGAGGTGTGCTATTTCTTTACGATCTTTCTTTATATACTTAGGTCAAACCCTAACTTCCTTGCCACATGTCACCACAAGATCCTATCTTCTTATTATTTGATTTAATCCTATGAAGCCATGTGTCAAGCTCCATTTAAATCATAACATGTGGACTTCCATCATAAGAAGACAAGTGGCAATGTTATATGGTGCCATGTTTCATCATCTCATGGTGCCATATGTCACCATGTGAAAAGACCAATTAGCCCTTACTCTTTAATTTGAGTTCTCAACCCAAAATTATAATTTCTCCTCTTTAAATCAATTTATATCAAATATAAATTTATTAGTTAATTAATCTCCATTAATTAATTTCTCATAATTAAGTTCATATTTAATCAAATTAAATATAAATTTAATTTATACTATACATCCAATAATCTAGATTTGGTTTGAAGTCATGCTAGGGACTTTGCAATCTTATTGCAAACCAAACCTTTTTAATTAATTAATTAAACTCTTTAATGAATTAATTAAATCACATTTTAAATGGTGATTAGCTTGTGTAGATGTGTGACTTACTAGGCTCATTACTTATTGGCAATGAGAAATGATATTAACTCTTAATATCATTAGAACTCTTTCTTACCATAAATGATTTCTCCAAATCATTTCAGGCATCTCATAGACCATGGTTGACACATAGCACAGTATGCCATGGCCACCCAATCAGTAATAAGGAATACCTTAAATGAACCTTTAATCACATGTTACCATGCACTATAATCTCTCTGTTACAAAATCTCATTTTGAGCTAGAGTCATGGTTAATGTTAAACCCCATTTGCTATGAGCATTATGTTCTCTTTTAGTTCCAGTTTTTTATTAATTAGATTTTCTTGTCAGAAACACTTTTCTGACTAAATCTGCCTGTCCTGGCTAGGAACTTGAAACATTAAGAATAATTAAATGAACATAGGATTTTATCCCTATTTAATTAGGATAACAAATTCTATCTTGATCAACACCTATCTCCATATATAACTAGTAGGAGCCAACACATGCCCGTAGACCCATACACAGTGCAAGTATGGAAGCAGTACCAAACTCAAACTACCTATATACAAGATAACTATTTTATCTCAGGTCTAAAGATTATATGCACTGATATAATATATGACAATGCATTGATAAGAGTAAACTCCATGTGCTTGTCATAAGCGTCATTGGTTCGACCTACTAATCATGTATAAGTGCCTATCATGTTTGTTATATAGCATGAGACTCACCACTCCATCTTATTTATATCTCATATAAATACCTTGGGAACAAACCTGATTACAATCTTCCTGGATAAGTCATGTCCTTTGTGTAGTATCCTCGATTGTGAACCAATTTATGATACTTTGTTCTAGAAATACTATCACTCATATTCTTAACAACTTAAGAATAGAATTTCTAACAAAATATCAGTGGGCCTTTTCTATTACACATAAATATATTGTATAAACGGAAAAGTGAAATTGCCTTTTATTAATAAAATATGTACAAGATACATACAAAATGATATGCTATAGGGCATATTACTAACAATCTCCCACTACCACTAGAGCCATTCATTATAATATCTTAGACCCATCTTCTCAAGATGTCAGTTTAACTTAGTTTGTGACATAGGCTTTGTGAATGGATCAGCTAGATTTTCAACTGATGATATTTTCTACATGACTGCATCGCCTCACCGAATTATCTCTCTGATAATGTGGTAGTGCCATTCTATGTGTTTGGATTTCTAGTGAGACTGGGGTTCCTTAGCCTGTATAACAGATCCATTGTTGTCACAGTAGAGAGGAACTACTGGCTCAATGGAAGGAACTACTGCAAGTTCTATCACGAACTTCTTTATCCAAACTGTAACACCCCTATTTGCATAGCCTAGTATATATTACTATTCTGGTGACTGGTGTCGGTCCAGACAATTAAGAGGATTAGAACAACATTTGAGACACCTAGATAATCCTTGAATGTAAATAAATAGTGACAACATGACAGGTAAGAATATAAAAGGTTAAATGAGCTGAGGGTCACAGCGATGGGTGACCTTACCGGGAAGTGACTGCGAAGTCAGTCCTAACCCAAATTTTGAACAGAAAAATGTGATGTCGCGGTCCTTAGGACTATTGCGAACACAATGGAAAAGAGAAAATCAAAGCAATTTTTTTTTTTAAGCTGGTTAAATAATTAGGTCAGGGATCCATAAGATATATCGAATAACTTGCTAACCGGATTGAATCAGCGAGGGGCAATTTGGTCCATTCACCCCTAGAGGTGACTCCTGACCTAACTATCCAATAAAATCGAAGAAACAAAAATTTCAGAATTAAAAATTAAATTAAAGAACTATTAAAAAATTAAAGAAAAAGAAAAAGAATAAAAATGGGACTTATTACATCATGATGATGACATCATATATGATGTCAAAATTAATTTTAATTTTCCAACCTTTTTGACAAAGTCAAATAGCCAAATAATTACATAAAAACAAAAGAAATAAAATTTGCTTCATTTTCCTTTAGTTGTGCCGTCCTGTAACACCCCCATTTGCATAGCCTGGTATATTTCACTGTTTCGGTGACCGGTGTCGGTCCGGATAATTAAAGGGATTAGAACCACATCTAAGATAACTAAATAAGCCATAAACACAAATAACTAGCAATTATCAATTAGTTAAGTATAAATAAGAAAAACATAACATAAGAAGTTAAATGAGCCGAGAGTCACAGCGACGGGTGACCTTCTAGGAAACGACTGTGAAGTCAATTTAAACTCAAATTTTGAACCGTAAAATGTGACGTCGCGGTCCTTAGGACCCTTATAAACACAGTAAAAAAGAGAAAATCATGAAAAATAACTGTTAAGCCAGTCAAATAATTAGGTCAAGGAGCCGGAAGAAATATGGAATTAATTGCAAACCGGGATGAACCGGTGAGGGGCAATTTCATCAATTGACCCCGAGAGCTGACTCCTGACCTAACTGTCAAATAAAATCGGAGAAAAGAAAATTTCAGAATTGAAAATTAAATTAAAGAACTAATAGAAAAAAAAAAGAAAATGAAAAAGGTGTAGGGAAATGGCATCATGCATCACGTCATGCATCATGCCATAAATCCCATAATTAATAATTTGATTAAATGGATTTTTGGGTCTTCCATAAGACAAAAGATATAAAGAAAGAAAAGAAAAAAAAAATAAAACACAAAGTCTTCTTCTTCAAAACATCACTTTCCCTCTCCCTCATATCTCCATAGTTAAACCTCCATTAAATATTGTCTTCAAGCTTTAAAACCCTTACCAAATCCCAACTTTTTCCATAATGACTCCATAAAACCTTATTCTCTTCCCTTGAGAAAAAAATTTAACAAGAAAGAAAGAAGAAAAGAGGAGAAAAATTGAAGATTGGATATCAAAGTTGAGGTAAGCACATCAAATTAAAAGTTTGAGATTAATTGTTGTGTTTTTAGCTTGAATTACTTGTAAATAAACTTAAAATAAAAAAAATATGTGTGAGGGACTAAACTGAATTTCATCCAGCAGGGAGGGGAGAGTGATTTGCATGAGTTTGATTGAGTTAAACCTGTTAAAATGCTTGAATAAGTTGAAAGATTGTGTTTATATGCTTTGAATTAGTTAATTACAATGAATTAGTGTGGTTAGGGTTTGAAACCTAGGGTTTTGAGGCAAAAATTTTGGAGAAATTGGTAGATGATATATTTGACCTAATGTGAAGTGAAAAATAGTCATTTGTGACCAAATGAGGTGTGTTAGAAGTGTTGGAATTAAAAGCCAATTCGGGTTGGATAAGGTCATGTGCTGGTAGTATGACCAAAATTTCCTTTGAGGGACCAAAAATGAAATTTTACAAGTCCAGTGGATATGGGACTGATTGGCGATGAAAATAGGCACTAAATGACACAATTTTCATTTAGGAAGCCTGCCCAAAAAGTGACTAAATCGCAGGCTGCCCTGCATAACCTGACCAAATGAACAGTATTTATTCATTTGGTCATAACTCGAGCTAGGCAGGTCAAAATGACCTGAAATTTTACCAGTGGTTAGGCGAGATATAGACATAAAACTTTCATGAAAAACACCAACCCAAATTATGCCATTAACCCAATCAAATTACTGAGCTAAGTTGGGTCACTGAATCTACAGACTGCAGATTTTCCATTTGAACAGTAAAGTTTCAATGGCTATAACTCTCTCTAGAAAACTCCGATTTAGGCAATTCTTGAACCGATAGAAACCTAAGACATGGTAGAAGATTTCATATGAAGAAAATTAGACCAAATTATGAACTTAACTTGATCAAATTACTGAATGAAGTTGGATCAGCAAATCTGCAGAACCAAATTCTGCAGCCTGAACAGTAAACGTAATTTGCTTATACTTTGAGCTACAAAACTCCAATTGGGGTGATTCAAAAAGGAGAATAAACTTGAGACAATAGGGAACATTTTTTATGAAGAAAGTTTTGCCAAATTCCAATAGTAAACTGACCAATGAAACAGTACAATTAGGGACACCAAAACTGAAAATTTGTAATTTTGCCTAAAAGACCTAAGTTTTGAAAAAATGACCAAAACCAACAAGTTTAGTGACCAAAATGTGGTATGTGGGTGAAGTTGGAGTTCCCATACCTATTTAGCCTTAGAAAGTCAACTATTTAACTTAAATAGTGTAGTGAATAGTAACCCAATACACAAAATTTCAAAAACGTCGAGTTAAGCGCGTTAGAACTAGGTAAAAGTGAAGCTAAATTTATTTTGGATTTATTTTAAGTTCTAGTACTGAAACACTGTAAAATTGTGTGTTTCAATTGGAAAAAAATACCGGGAAAGAACCCGAGGAACCGAGTCAAGGCCAAGAGGCGACTCGCTTGAGGTTTGTGCACAACTAACTCTTTTGTTATTTTTCAATTCCAAATTGATTTGAAATAAATTTATTGTATGATTTATGATTTTTTTTTGTGTTGAGAATTTTAACTTGTTGAATGAAATTGTATAATTTGAATATAAATTTTCTTATGCATTTAAGGATTTATTGCATTGTGTTGAGGATTGTAACTTTTAAGTTTGATGTGTTGCCAACCTTGAGCATGAATTTATGATGATTAAATATGTTGATTTGTAAATACTTTGCAAATAGAAATTGTTTTGAATATGATTTGAAACCACAGTTGACATGATAAAATATGTTGTGAATTCTCATTAGCTTGTCTAGTGAGATAACTCCTCCACTTGATGGGGCGAGTTTCTTCCTCTCTGGCTTGCCAATTGGGGAATGATGTGAATGAGTACTCATATATACTAGCTAGTCTTTGTTTCTCCCTTTTGGCCACGGTTGTTGGGAGAATGTGAAATGTCGTGGTGTACAACACGGCATCTATTCGAATTTTGGGTCATGGGTTCGACTGTGTGTATTGTTGGCAATGCCCTTTAAATTATGCATGATTTGATAAATTGTGATTGAAATAAATAATTTGTCAATGATTCAAAAATTTTTTCATTGTCTCAGAATTTAAAAGAAATGTTAATAAATAGTTACTATTTGATCTAAATGTTATTGAAATGAATAATATGCATGAATGAAAATGTTGATTTCTGAAGGTCATAGTTTTTGAAGAATTTAGAAATTTTAAAATTCTATTTGTTATGAATTGGCAAGCATAAATTGTATTAAGTTTTAAATTATTAGCTTATGCACCACTGAGTTCACCACTCAGCGATAGCTTTGTATGCTGTCGCAGATATAGAGACTAGAGGAGCAGCAGATTGAGCTGCTGAGGATAGGGGAGCTACCTGCTAGAAGTTATTGGGTATAATTTATACCCTGATTGTAAATATTTCTTTTGATGTATAGTTTGCACATAAATGTATGGACATGTAAAAATGGGTCTTAAGCAGTTTGTATAAAATTTGTATAAAGTTGTAATATATATTGTAGTTTGAAATTCTCTCAATGTAAATTTTGTAATGATGTGTTTTGTTTCTAATGAAATATGAATGGAACTATTTTATTTAATTTGAATGAAGTGGTTTGCTAGTATTTTGATGATCATTGGATAGTGGATTTGAAATTTGAAAGTTAATAAATGTGTTGAGAAATTGATTAAGATTGAGTATGAAATTGAAGCAGTTGTTGAGAAAAATTTTTAGAAGTGCTTTTTACAGGTATTTGAAGAATTGTTTTCTCAAAATACAGAGGGAACTCTGTCAAAATTTTTATAAAATTTTCATAAAAATAAAATGGGCCAAAAATATTAACTTGTTTTAATTTTAACTAAATGTTTTAAGTACTTATTAGAAAATGCTCACCACTTATCAAAAGAAAAAAAAATGTTTTAAAATCCCTTGTAGGGTACTTAATGAGTTATCAGTAGGTGGAGTTCGGTAGTTCATTAGGTATTCTATGGGATCATGTTATACCTTACAGAGGGGTAAGGTGTGACATGTTTTAGTGGTATCAGAGCAAGTTTTTGAAGTACGTTTTAAATTGTGAATTTGTGTCTTTCCTTGTTAAGTACAACTGCTCATTGTCCATAATTATTACATACCGTGCATTACATCATGAATATAAACTAATGGGGAGAAATCTCCTTGTGTTGGGTGTACAGGAAATAGAAAAAAATCCTGTGAATAGATATGGACAAGAGGGATAAAATTGTAGAGCAGTCTGATATAGCTAACGTACAAAGAGTGGCCCCAGTTTCACAGAGCGTTGGGGGTCCAACTACACCAATCCCTCCTATACAAATTACTGCACAAACGGCCCAGCAGATGGCCATGTTCTTTCAGCAAATGGCTGATAATCTGTCAGCCTAGGCTCAAGTACAAACCCAACCCCCTCAAGAGCAGAATGAAAAAGAGAAAATTGGGAAACCCATCGGTCAAAGTTCGAGTAGTAATTTGGGAAAGAGAAAAGATTTTGAGGGACCCCGAGCTCCTAAGTATGACAGAGGTGGACCTTCAGGGCGGAAGCAATCAAGAACCATTCGTCATAGAACCAGAAGTTCCTACCCTACCCGTCTCTGTGACGTTTGTGGGAAATTACATGGAGGTATATGCCATAGGGTCACTGGAGCCTGCTTCAATTGTGGTGGAATTGGACATTTCACCCAAGATTGTACTAGCGCATGTCGAGTTATGCCACATTCTACACCAAAGGAATCAGTACAAGGTTCTGATTTTAGAGGCTCATTAATAGTTAGTAGGGGCAAAGGTAGAAGTAGAGACAACACTTCGGGTAATCCTCATACAATGGACCAGCCCGAGCAGAGGAATACACCAAAAAGAGGGAACGCCGTGCATCGAGGGGAAGAAGCAGAGACTTCAGATGTAGTTGTCGGTATGTCCTTAACTTGTGAAAGGAATAATTATATACTATTTGATTCCGGCTCTACTTGTTTATACGCTAATGCTAAAATTATATGTTCAACTGCTATTCCCTTGCATAGAGATAAATTTTAATGTCTTAGTAATTAGTCTTTTAGGATAAGAATTGCGATAATAAGCATGATTGAAATTAATTTTGAAAAAGTTTCTACTGAGAGACATCTCCTAGACTATGATAAATTATAAAGTTAATTAGTAAGCCTAATTAGGTAAGGCAAGAGGACCTAAAAGTAAGTTGTAGTAATATATTTGCCCTAGATGGAAGTAAAGGTATTACTGTTGATAGATGTCAGTAAGTACCATAATCAAAATAAGTTTAAGATATTAGTGGATTTGAAAGAAATAAGACATAGGGAAGTTTGATCTATTGGGATGTATAGTAGTAACTATGCAATATACTTGATGTTTGTGCTGTAAGCTGCAGATTACAGTATTGACTTGAGATTTATTGTGTAGAGCTATGTACTACCCAATAGTACATAAGGATAAGAATAGTTATAAATGATTTTCACTCTGGTACAAATATACCAAAATAGAGTTTTATTACTAGAACTGAGTTTGAAAATCCTAATTCGGGATTTAAAACTCTATAATTAGAATATCAAAATATCATGGTTGCAAGGTAGTGAGAGTTAAAGACTCCGTTACCCTAGCTTGAATTATAGTACATCAGGAATTGTTATGGGACTAGAGATTTTAGCATGGTAAAAATTTAAAAATAACACCTATAGGGCTAAGTCATCCAGTCTCCGATATGGGGTTTATAGTTGTTCTGGTATTGCAATGGATCTTTTGCTCAAAGTTTAGTAAGGAACAATATTCTATTTGTGTAACGGTAAGACATAAAATATAATTTTGTTTCCCTAAAAGAGACAGGATGCTATGGATGATAATTATAACTTATAAAACAGTTAAGAAATGATATTCTACTAATAACCGTAATTCGATAGGAACTAGTTGGCCAGGTATTCTTTAGGAAGAGCACAATTTTATTGTGCGGATCATAAGGATTATATTAGAATTCAAGTGGAACTTTTGAATAGCATGGGAAACAGGAGAGTCCGGTAGACTTCCTTCTTAAGATTAAAGAATTGTTTATGGTTAAAAAAAAAAGGTAATGATTACAAACTAGCAGAAAATAAGCTATAGAATATCGATAGATAAAAGAAAATATAGAAGTAAAAATGAGAATAGTTGGTGCAAATGTAATAAAGAAACGTTATAAATATTAGTTAAAGTGTTGACTAGAATGGCCAGAGGACCAAATTAAAGTAATATTGAAGTATAGTGAATTTATTAGGGACGATAAGAGGTACTAAATTACGACTCGACAGCCAAGTTAAGGAAGAAGATAAGATTGAGGAATAAAATAATTAAAGTTAAGTTGTGGAATGAAAGAAGGAATCAAATAGAACATTAAGAAATGAGAAAAACACTAGATGAGGAATTGCCACTAAGGTAAACAACTTACTTAAGATGCGTAATGATATCCCAAACTATTTTATCAAGAATAAAATAAGTTAAATAAAAGCAAACAAGATAGTGCAAAATGGCACATGGGCCGTGGTCATAAATGGAAATGGTAAGATAATGGTTATGGACCTATGGCCAAGAAAGAGATAAGCAGTTCATATACGACCAACAAGTTCATTTAAAAAAAAAGACTATAAAGAAAAATAATTGTTAAAACAACAACAAGAAAAGACTAAAAATATTCTAAACTAAACTGAAGGTTGCATCAAATGATCAAGAGATTTGATAAGAAAAGAGTAAAACTAAGTTCTCACCCATAGGATCATACGAGGTCCTAGAAAGAGTGGATCCACTAGCACACAGATTTGTTTACCTCTAAAATTAAAAATGAATTTGAATCTAACTTACGATAGAAGCTCATAAGAAATTTGGCACATGAGGTGAACAATCGATGAGAAAATAGTATTGGTTAAAGTGCTAAGGAACCATCATTCAGGCCAGGAAGCTACTTGGAAGGATGAATAGGATATGAGGAGACAGCACCCACAACTGTTTAGAGACTGATACCAGGTAAAATTTCGAGGACGAAATTATTTTAAGGGGGGGAGAATTGTAACACCCCCATTTGCAAAGCCTGGTATTTTTCACTGTTCCGTTGACTGATGTCTGTCCGGATAATTAAGGGGATTCGAACCACATCTAAGATAACTAAATAAGGCATAAACACAAATAACTAGCAATTATCAATTAGTTAAGTATAAATAAGAAAAACATAACATAAGAAGTTAAATGAGCCGATAGTCACAGCGATGGGTGACCTTATCGGAAATGATTGTGAAGTCGATTTAAACTCAAATTTCAAACCGTAAAATGTGACGCCGCGGTCCTTAGGACCTTATAAACACAGTGGAAAAGAGAAAATCATTAAAAATAACTGTTAAGCCAGTCAAATAATTAGGTCAGGGAGCCGAAAGAAATATGAAATTAATTGCAAACCGGGATGAACCGGTGAGGGGCAATTTGGTCAATTGACCCCGAGAGCTGACTCCTGACCTTACTGTCAAATAAAATCGGAGAAAAGAAAATTTTGGAATTGAAAATTAAATTAAAGAACTAATAGAAAAAAAAAAGAAAAAAAAAGGAAAATGAAAAAGGTGTAGGGAAATGACATCATGCATGACATCATGCATGATGCCATAAATCCCATAATTAATAATTTGATTAAATGGATTTTTGGCTCTTCCATAAGACAAAAGACATAATGAAAGAAAAGAAAAAAAAAATAAAACACAAAGTCTTCTTCTTCAGACGTCACTTTCCCTCTCCCTCATATCTCCATATTTAAACCTCCATTAAAGCTTGTCTTCAAGCTTTAAAACCCTTACCAAATCCCAACTTCTTCCATAATCACTCCATAAAACCTTATTCCCTTCCCTTGAGAAAGAAATTTAACAAGAAAGAAAGAAGAAAAGAGGAGAAGAATTGAAGATTGGATATCAAAGTTGAGGTAAGCACATCAAATTGAAAGTTTGAGATTAATTGTTGTGTTTTTAGCTTGAATTACTTGTAAATAAACTTAAAATAAAAGAAAATATGTGTGAGGGACTAAACTGAAATTCATCCAGCAGGGAGGGGAGAATGATTTGCATGAGTTTGATTGAGTTAAACATGTTAAAATGCTTGAATGAGTTGAAAGATTGTGTTTATATGCTTTGAATCAGTTAATTACAATGAATTAGTGTGGTTAGGGTTTGAAACCTAGGGTTTTGAGGCAAAATTTTTGGAGAAATTGGTAAATGATATATTTGACCTAATGTGAAGTGAAAAATGGACATTTGTGACCAAATGAGGTGTGTTAGAAGTGTTGGAATTAAAAGCCAATTCGGATTGGATAAGGTCAAGTGCTGGCAATATGACCAAAATTTCCTTTGAGGGACCAAAAATGTAATTTTACAATTCCAATGGATATGGGACGAAATGGCGATGAAAATAAGCACCAAATGACACAATTTTCATTTAGGAAGCCTGCCCAAAAAGTGACTAAAACCTAGTGAACAAAGTGACCGAAGTTGAGAAATCGCATGCTGCCATGCATAACCTGACCAAATGAATAGTGTTTGTTCATTTGGTCACAACTCGAGCTAGGCAGGTCAAAATGACCTGAACTTTTACCAGTGGTTAGATGAGATATGGACCTAAAACTTTCATGAAGAACACCAACCCAAATTATGCCATTAACCCAATCAAATTACTAAGCCAAGTTGGGTCACTGAATCTGCAGACTGCAGATTTGCCATTTGAACAGTAAAATTTCAATGGCTATAACTCTCTCTACAAAACTCCGATTTAGGCGATTCATGAACCGATGGAAACCTAAGATATGTTAGAACATTTCATATGAAGAAAATTAGACCAAATTATGAACTTAACTTGATCAAATTACTGAATGAAGTTGGATTAACAAATCTATAGAACCAAATTCTGTAGCATGAACAGTAAATGTAATTTGCTTATAACTTGAGCTACAAAACTCCAATTGGGGTGATTCAAAAAGGAGAATAAACTTGAGACAATAGGAAACATTTTTTATGAAGAAAGTTTTGCCAAATTCCAACAGTAAACTGACCAACAGTAAACTGACCAATGAAACAGTACAATTAGGGACACCAAAACTGAAAATTTGTAATTTTGCCTAAAAGACCTAAGTTTTGAAAAAATGACCAAAACGAACAAGTTTAGTGACCAAAATGTGGTATGTGGGTGAAGTTGTAGTTCCCATACCTATTAAGCCTTAGAAAGTCAACTATTTGACTTGAATAGTGTAGTGAATAGTAACCCAAAACACAAAATTACAAGAACGTCGAGTTAAGCGCGTTAGAGCTAGGTAAAAGTGAAGCTAAATTTATTTTGAATTTATTTTAAGTTCTAGTACTGAAACACTGTAAATTTGTGTGTTTCAGTTGGAAAGAATACCAGGAATGAACCCAAGGAACCGAGTCAAGGCCAAGAGGCGACTTGCTTGAGGTTTGTGCACAACTAACTCTTTTGTTATTTTTCAATTCCAAATTGATTTGAAATAAATTTATTGTATGATTTATGATTTTGTTGTGTTGAGAATTTTAACTTATTGAATGAAATTGTATAATTTGAATATAAATTTTTTTTATGCATTTAAGGATTTACTACATTGTTTTGAGGAATGTAACTTTTAAGTTTGATGTGTTGCCAACCTTGAGCATGAATTTATGATGATTAAATATGTTGATTTGTAAATACTTTGCAAATAGAAATCGTTTTGAATATGATTTGAAACCACAGTTGACATGACAAAATATGTTGTGAATTCTCATTAGCTTGTCTAGTGAGATAACTCCTCCACTTGATGGGGCGAGTTTCTTCCTCTCTGGCTTGCCAGTTGGGGAATGATGTGAATGAGTACTCATATATACTAGCTAGTCTTTGTTTCTCCCTTTTAGCCTCGGCTATTGGGAGAATGTGAAATGTCGTGGTGTACAATACGGCATCTATTCGAATTTTGGGTCATGGGTTCGACTGTGTGTATTGTTGGCAACGCCCTTTAAATTATGCATGATTTGATAAATTGTGATTGAAATAAATAATTTCTCAATGATTCAAAAATTTTTTCATTGCCTCGGAGTTTAAAAGAAATGTAAATAAATAGTTACTATTTGATCAAAATGTTATTCGAATGAATAATTTGCATGAATGAAAATGTTGATTTCTGAAGGTCATGGATTTTGAAGAATTTAGAATTTTAAAATTCTATTTGTTATGAATTATCAAGCATAAATTTTATTAAGTTTTAAATTATTAGTTTGTGCACCACTGAATTCACCAGTCAGCGATAGCTTTGTATGCTGTCACAGATATAGAGACTAGAGGAGCAGCAGATTGAGCTGTTGAGGGCAAGGGAGCTACCTGCTAGAAGTTATCGGCTATAATTTATACCCTGAATGTAAATATTTCTTTTGATGTATATGTTGCACATAAATGTATGGACATGTAAAAATGGGTCTTGAGCAGTTTGTATAAAATTTGTATAAAGTTGTAATATATATTGTAGTTTGAAATTCTCTTAATGTAAATTTTGTAATGATGTGTTTTGTTTCTAATGAAATATGAATGGAACTATTTTATTTAATTTGAATGAAATGTATTGTTAGTATTTTGATGATCATTGGATAGTGGATTTGAAATTTGAAAGTTGATAAATGTGTTAAGAAATTGATTGAGATTGAGTATGAAATTGAAGCAGTTGTTGAGAAAAATTTTTAGAAGTGCTTTTTACAGGTATTTGAAGAACTGTTTTCTCAAAATACAGAGGGAACTCTGTCAAAATTTTTATAAAATTTGCGTAAAAATAAAATGGGCCAAAAATATTAACTAGTTTTAATTTTAACTAAATGTTTTAAGTACTTATTAGAAAATGCTCACCACTTATCAAAAGTAAGAAAATTGTTTTAAAATCCCTTGTAGGGTACTTAATGAGTTATCGGTAGGTGAAGTTCGGTAGTTCATTAGATATTCTATGGGATCATGTTATGCCTTACAGAGGGGTAAGGTGTGACACGTCCCCTCTCTCTCCAATTCTCTCTCAAACCTCCATGAATGATCACCATTAATGCTTGATTCAAGCTTGATTTTCCATACACATAACCCTAAATTCCCCCAAAATTTTCCATAAAAGCTTGCTATCTCAATTAGAAAAGAAGATTGAATAAACAAAGAAAAGGAAAAAAGAAGAGAATTGATGAATTGGACATCCAAGTTGAGGTTAGGAATTTAAGTTGAAAATTTTAGTTTATTATTTGTGTGTTTAGCTCAATTAAACTAGAAATCAACTTAAATATCAAAAGAAAACTATTATGGGGGACTAAAGAGAAATTCGGCCAACATTAAGGGTTATTGATATTTCATGAATTTTATGGAATTGAAGTGGCAGTTAAGTTAAATTAGGTGTATAAAGGTTGATTGTGAACTTTAATTGCATTAGTTAAAAAAATTGCATAAATTAGGGTTTTTGGCACTTAGTGTTTGGGGAAAAATTTAGAGAAAATTTGTAATTGATTTATTGGAACCTAATTGAGGTTTAAAATGGTCATTTGGAGTCAATTGTGGTGAGTTTGAATTGATAGAACCAAAGTACAATTCTGATTAGTTAGGATTCAAATTCTGACAGCTTAACCTAGGTCCCTTTCAAGGATCAAAACTGAAAATTTACCAACCCAATTAGTGTGAGGCCAATTGGGAATAAAAACAGACACATAATGGCACATTTTTCATTTAGGAATCTTATCCAGGAAATGACTATAACATAGTAAACAATAAGGTCAAACACGGGTGTAGTGCACTGCCGCTGTACCAAAATGACCAAATGAACAGTATTTGTTCATTTAGCCATAACTTGGGTCATACAGGTCCAAATGACCTAATTTTTGTGGCATTGGAAAATTATGACATAGAACTACAACTTTCATGAAGAACACCAACCCAAATTCTGTCCATAACCCGGTCATTTTGCCACCCAAAGTTAGTGGTCTAAAACTGCCAAAACCAAATTAGGTGCCTAGAAATCTGGGTTAAACCAATCTGGCCAACCATGTTCAAATGGCTATTTCTTGGGCTAAAAAACTCTAAATGGAGTGATTCAAAAAAAGGAATTAAAGTTAAAACAATAAGGAACAAGTTTTATGAAGAATACTTTGCTAAATTCCCACAACAACATGACCAATGGAACAATGCAAAATAGGACATCAAATCTGGAAATTTTGAAATTGTACCTAAGAGACCTAAAATTTGAAGAAACAATCAAAACCAACAAATTTGGCACCCAAAATGTGGTATGTGGGTATAATTGGATTTCCCATACCTATTAAGCGTAAGAAAGTCAACATATTGACATGAATAGTAACTCCGAAATGAAAATTTTCAAGAACGTTAGTTTAAGCATATTGGGGCTAAAATTAAGTATATTAATTAATTATTAGATGTATTGTGAGATAAGATACTAAAACACTATAAATTGCATGTTCAGCTGAAAAAAACTTGGAAAAGGATAGGGCAAACTGAGTCAAGGCCTAGAGGCGACTCATATTAAGTTTGTGCACAATAACTTTTCACTTTTGATTTGCTATTAAAAAATTTATTTGAAAACATTTTGGAGCAATTTATGCTAAACAATGCTTTGAGAAACGTTGTGTTGCCTACTTTGTAAATGGAAATTTGAAATGAAAATTTATTAATGCTTTGCATGAAATGTTGAATAATATGATTTTAAAATTATTTTTTATTCACACTTGGCATGGCAGTCCCTTACTATGTTCCTCCTCCACTTGTGGGGTTGAGTTTGATATTTGATCATTTTCCTTCCTCTCTGGCTTGCCAGTCTGAGGTGAGTTTGGATGAGTACTCATTAGCTAGCTAGCCACCTCCCTCATTGATTTCGATTAGTGGGGTGAGTTTGCCTTGTCGTGGTGTACAACATGGCATGTTTGGAAATTTTGTGTTATGGTCTAAGTTGTGTTATTTATTGGCAACACTGTGTTTATTAAATTGTTTGATCAAATTTGTGTTATATTAAGCTTTGAAAATTGTGATTTGTTATAAATGTGATTTGAAAAATTGTGAAATGTGATTGTGAGATTTTTGAATTATAAATTGTTCATAAATGTTTTATATTACGCATCTTACTTATTATTGTGCACCACTGAATATTTTTATACTCAGCAATAGCTTCTTTTGCTATCGTAGATATAGGCAAGAAAAAAGTAGCAGAGTGAGCTGCTGATTTTGGGGACTACTCAAACACTTTTATATGGGTATTTAATTATACCCTTGTAATTAGTTGATGTAAATAATTTTGTAGTCATATGTAATTTTGTAACTGAGCAGTTGTACAATTAATATGTAATCTATTGTTTTTTGGCTTTTTATGTCTGTGAATTAATTTATGAATGTAATCAAATATTTTGAATGTAATGGGAATGAAATTATTTAACTGTTTTGAAAATGTTATGAATTGTGGAGATTGGATGGATTTGTATTGATTGAGAGTTTTGGTGGTTGAATTGGTGAAGTATATCATTATTGAGAGTGTTTTTCTACAAATAAAATTTTCGATTTTTGCAAATACTACTGGCACTCTGCCGAAATTTTTCTAGAATTTACAAAAAATAAAATTGGTAAAAAATTTTACATAACTTTTCAACTTTAATTAAATATTTTTAATTCTTACCAAAAATACTCACCACTTTTAAAAAGTAAGAAAATGGTTTTAAAATCCCTTGTAGTGTACTTAATGGGTTATCGATAGGTGAAGTTCGGTAAGTCATTAGGTATACTACGGGATCATGTTATGCCTTACAGAGGGGTAAGGTGTGACATGCTTTAGTGGTATCAGAGCATGGTTTTGAAATGAATTTTTATTATGCATGTGCACATTTCCTTTGATAAGTACAACTGCTCAAGTGTCCTAAATTGATACATATGACATATTTACATCATGAATATGCACTAATGGAGGTCAACCTCCTTGTGTTTGATCTCAGGAAGTAAAAATTCTGGAAAATGGAATGGAAGAGGTAGAACATTCCGTAGAGCAATCTATCGAGCCTGAGGCCTAAAGAGAAGCCCCAGCACTCCAGAACGTGAGTGGGTCAGCCACTCCGGCTCCACCTCAAGCGCCGTAGTTTCTTGCTTAGTTTGCATAGTAGATGGCCGCGTTCTTTCAACAAATGATGGGAAATGTGCCACCACAAGCTCAGATGCAAGCACATGCAGCACAACCACAGCCCCCAGCTCAGCAATATGAAAAACTAATGAAATTTAGGGCTACCGAGTTCAAGAGCACTGTGGATCCACTAGAGGCAGAACAATGATTAGAAAGGATGGAAAGGGTATTCAAAAAGCTGCTATGACACCCCTTACCCCTGTACAGTATACCCGAGTAAGCAATGTCACACGGTGTACCGGCACACTCTATTATACCTTAATTAATTTTTTTATCATGGTTTTGAATATAACTTGTGAAATATAATATATTTGAGCCTTTTATCGAAATTATAATTTATTTGAGGTTCCGAAAATTTTAAAGAAAATCCAGCAAAGTACCGGCTATACATGGAGAAAACAATTCTTCGGAACCTGTGAAAAACACTTCCAATAATCATATTCAATCACCTCAAACTCCAATATCAAAATCTCAATATTTTTCAATCTCATTTCTCAGTCATGCATCTCATGTGATGATCATGTATAAATCACAGATAAACATTCACTTTTCCATTCACAAACCCAATTCTCATTATTTACATGAACATCAAAATACATTACATAAGTTCAATTACATATGAGAAAATAAAAATTTAGTTACAAAATACCAAAATGAAACCTAGTGTCCTACCAATGCACTGTGGAGGGTGAGGTGACACGGACACTATGCAGAGCTGCAGGACGGTCTCACCCAGTCTGCAGTCTACTGGGCTCTTGATCAGTATCTCCAGAACCTACGCATGGCAAAAGCAACGCGCTAAGCAATAATGCTTAGTGGTGCAAATAATAAAACAGAAAGAAATGACAGAAATAAATATGCATTGAATGTATATGTCTTATTTGTTTTGTATTTTTATGTCCATTTGTTTCGTTAACTTTGTTAACTTTCATTCATTTGGTTGCCCAAGTAACCTATACTGGACGACTGGACTGGATAAACGGGTAAACTGGCACAGGGTATCTAGTACCTCGGGCCGTCACACCATCGGTCACATGTGCATCTCGGTGCAACAATGTACTAATAAGTCAGTAATGACAATAGGCACAAGGCCAAATATCAACACAAGGTCAGAATAGCTAAAAGCCATGAAATCACAGAATGGCATAATGCCATGTGCAGTATTGCTAACTGAACCCTATCGGCATGCCAAACTATCCAAACCAATCCTGTTAGGTATACTAGGGCATTTGATACTTTTAAATTCTTCAATTTTTGAATTTCAAGTTTTGGTGTCACTATTCACTTCATTGGTCAACAAAAATATTGACTTTTGGATAGAAAATAGGTGTATTGGTTTTAACACTCCCAATGTACCACATTTTGCATTTAAAACTTGTTGGAATTAATCACCAAATCCATTTTTAAGCTTAGCACTAAGGGGCAGAATTTTCAGCTTTTGTACCATAAATTTACTGTTCCACTAGGGACTGTTACAGTGGAAATTTGAGGAAATGGTAAACATGTAAGTTGTTCCTTATTTTGTCTAGTTGAATTTATTTTTTTGAATCACTCCATTTGGAATTTTGTAGCTCCTGATATGGTCCAAAAACCACAGCTGGCCGGATTTGAAAACTGCATAATTTACCAAATCTACAGTACAATGAACAGTGACTGTGAGTGCCTTGTTGGATAGGTTATGGTCATAATTTGGGGTAGGTTTCTTCATGAAAGTTGATTGTCTATATTTTACAGTAAGTTATGGCCAAATGAACAGTTACTGTTCATTTGGTCATTCTGCAGAATCTGCTTGCAGGGTATCCGGATTGGGGCCAATTTTTGGTCCACTTGCTTTTGTCTTTTGGACATGGTTCCTTCAGCAAAATTGTGCCATTATAAGTCTAGTTTTATGTCCAGTTGGATAAACACCAATTGAACCTACACAACCAAAGATATGGCACTCCAAACAGGCTGGACTCACAGCCTCCTTGCTGCTGTCACTAGGCAGCCTACCAATTTGGTTTGTAACACTCTAGTTCACTTCAAATTATGGTCAACTTACCTCAAATGCTCACTAATTGACCATGAGAATGTTCACTCACCATCTCATAAGCAAAATCAAATTTTCACTCCCAAAACCCTAATCCCCATTATGAATTTACACAAGATGACTTAATTAACTAACTAATTCACTATCCCCATATATATATACTTTAAACATGATCTCTAGTCCACTTTAAGTCCATCAAAAAAATTAACCCTATCCCTTCTTTAGGGCTGCCGAAATCCATGGTATACATACACATAAATTGTGTTCATTTGACTTACAAATTCTTACTCCTTTTTAAGTCTCTAACATGGAAATAAAGAGTTTTAGGTATATATGTGCACTAACCTCTTGTAGAGCAGAATTTTTCAACCTTAAACTTCACTTTCTTTCTTCTTCTTGGCTGCCAAAGGGTTATGCAAGGTGCAAGGATGAATTTTAGTAAAAGGAGTAGGAGGATTTATGGTGAAATGAGGAGAGAAATTGAGCTTGTTGAATGTGTTAATGGGGGTTTGGTCTAGGGCATGGTTTCGGCTGGTTTAGGGAGGAGGAAGATGGCTGTTGCTTTTTAATTTCTTTGGTCTTATTTATCTCTTTTTATTAGCTAATTAAATGGTTGTTTAATTTTGATTGGTGAAAACTTTTAATTGACATCATAATGATGTCATAATTTGCTTTTTATTGATTTTTCTTTTCTTTTCTTTTCTACTAGCTTTAAATTAATTTTTCATCAACCTTAATTCATATTTTATGTCATAATAATTATTTACTCAACTGGACAGGTCGGCCAAAAATCATCTCTGAAGGCGAAATGACCAAAATGCCCTCCGTTTGGCTTAATGGGTCAAAATTGTCTGTACCGATTGAAAAAATTTTCTAAATACTTTCTTGGCATTCTAATGCCATAGGAACCTCAATGACCATTCTCTAGAGTCCCAAAAATTATTTTATGAATTTTTACCCGGGTCTAGGGCTCCTAGTTGCGAGAACCGCAACTTCCCTCTGGGTTACCCATCGCTTGGGCACCGGCTCATTTAACTTGGTTGTATTTTATTTTTAAAATTTTTCCCAAATTTTTCTTATTAATATTTGAGTTAATTATGGTCCCTCACTTTAATTTAAATATTTTTCTGAACATTCTAGCTGTCCGGACCAACATTGGTCACCGAAACAGTAGAATGTACGGAGTTGCTACCGGGAGGGTGTTACAGCTGTAATGTGCTGAGGAATTAAAATTTGAATATTCAGTATCTCTTCTGCATGGGGATGCATATGAATAGTGGAAGACCATCCCCCATAGCCTGGTTGAGCTCTCTGTTCTCACTTGGGAAGACTTCCTGAGAGAGTTTAGGCAGAAATGGGTCCTCGACACTTATGTAGATATGAAACTGAAAGAGTTTTTAAGTTTGAAGCAAGGGGATAGGACCATAGCAGAGTATGAAAGAGACTTCTCTCGATTGAGTCACTATGTTGGAAGCTTGATCACCAGCCTCAGAGACCGGTGCAAGAGGTTTGAGGCTGGGTTAAGGCCTAACTTGAGAATGCAAGTGGTGGGGTTCAAACATCAGAACTTCTCAGAGCTAATTTCACAGGCCCTGGAACTAGAAAGGATAGAATCAGAAAGGGCAGTGAAAAAGAGTATAGAAGAGAAAGAGAAAACAGAAAAAGCTACTAGCCATACTATAGAAAGTAGTTCGGGGAAGAGAAAACATTTTGGAGGATCTAGTTCACGCGAATCGGGTAGAGGTAGATCTTCTGGACAAAAACTACCCTGATCCTATCAGCAAACTCAGCAGACACACAGAAATACGCTATCAGATCGACTTTGTGAGACTTGTGGTAAACCACATAGTGGAGTATGTTATAGAGCCATAGGAGCATGTTTTAATTGTGGAGCGACTGGTCATTTTGCTAAGGATTGTGTAAGTCCACGCCGTTATGGATCATTTACTACGTCAGAAGGATCAGCCCAAGTTTATACCCCAAAGAGTTCACCAGCAGTTGGTAGAGGCAGAGGCAGAGGTGGGGGTAGTATACCTGGAAGTCAGAGTACTGTGAATCAGCCAGAACAAGGTGATACTCCAGCTAGAGTATACACTATGCAACAGAGAGACGAAGATGAGACTTTTGACATTGTTGCTAGTATTTTCTCAAATTTTAATTAAGATATATATATGTATAAAAATCAATTTTCATATGTTAGTGACTAGTGTTTTTAGAATCAGTTTTGAAAGAGTTTGTTAGCGAAAGACATCACCTAGAATATGATAAATTATTGAATATCGATATATAAAAGAGTTATGGAAGTAAAAAGTTGAATAGTTAATTCATATGTAATAAAAAAAATGTTATGAATATTAGTAAGATTATTGACTAGAATGGTTAGAAGACCAATGATTAGATAAATAGTATTGGTTAAAGTGCTGTGGACCATTATTTAGACTATGAAACTATATAGAAATGTGAGAAAAACATGAGAAAACAACACGTATGACTATTTGAGGACAGATAGTAGACACAATTTTGAGGACGAAATTTCTTTTATGGAGGGGAGAATTGTAACACCCCTATTTGCATAGCCTGGTATATGTTACTGTTCCGGTGACCGATGTCGGTCTTATAACATCCTCTTTTTCGTAGTCCGTACATCCTACTATTATGACTGTCACACCCTACCCCTCTGTAAGGCATAACATGATCCCGTAGTATACCTAATGAATTACCAACTCCGTCTACTGATAACCCATTAAATACACTACAAGGGATTTTAAAAACTTTTCTTACTTCTTTTACAGTGGTGAGCACTATTTACAGGTGTTAAAGACTTCGGTGAACTGAAGTGAAATAACTAACTCATTTGGTTTATTTGGAATTTCTGTAAAAATTTTGGCAAAGTGCCATCTGTATTTTGGACAAAACAGTTCTTCAGAAAACCTGTAAAAAAGCACTTCAATAATTTTTTCCAAATCTCAACTCCAATACATTTCTCAACACAACAATTTATCAACACAATTCCATAGAAATTTTTCAAAGTCTGAGATAAGGAAATATAATACAACTTTTACAATCCAAAACACTCATAATTAATTTACAACTTCAAGGTACAATTTAATTTACAACTGCTCAAAACCAAAAAGAAAATATACATACAGTGTCATACATTACAGTACAAAAAGCAAAAGCGGTATACTCAATATACCAGGTAATCCCTCGCTGGATGTATATGCAGCCTAGTCTGCTGCCCTGTCGGTCTCTCTACCTGCGACAGCAATAAAAAGCTATCGCTGAGACAATGTCTCAGTGGTGCACAACATTAACCAAATCCAATTTAAATCACAATTCATAAGTCATGTAAATAGTGGATACTTAAAATCATAATTAAATTCAAGACAATAATTGTCAACAAGAATTTAAACTCCATTTCTCAATATCACAATAATTTTCCATAAGTCAGATCAGGTTTGAATTCAAAAGACAGTATATGTCAATGAGAGTTTAAATCCATTTCACAATCTCACAATACACATCAAGAAATCACACACAGCTTAATCATGATCCATAATTCAATTCATCCCAAAAGCCGATGGCTAATGAGGTATTCAATTCATCCCAAAAGTCGATGACTAATGAGGAATAACATGGCTAGCTAGCAAAAATATGAGTACTCATTCTATTCATCCTCAACAGGCACACACCTCAACACTTCAGCCAGAGAGGGAATTCAATTCATCCCACTAGACAAGCTAGAGAGGAATACAATCAATATACATGATAGTTGTGGTTTCAAACCATTTCTAATGCTTTTTAATCAATAAGTATCCATCAATGTCATTCAAACCATTTTTCACAGTTTCAAACTATTCACAATATTTTTCAATCAATAAATATTCCTCAAACACATTTCCACAATTTAAAATAATGATATACAAATAATCAGTATTTATTTCCATTGAAAATAATTCAAAAGAAACAGTTGTTGTGCACAAACACAATTTAAAACAATAATATACAAATATTCAATATGTATTTCAATTGAAAAATTCAAAAGCAATAGCCGTTGTGCACAAACCTCTGATATTTGTCTCCTGGTCTTGACTCAGTATTTCTTTCCCTTTTCTTTGAGTCCTTGTTAATCGAGAAACACAATTTGAAGTGTTTCAGTACCAAATTAAACTGTCTCTATCGATGGGGTTTGGTAAATAATACACTGAACTCAATTATTCGCTTAATCACCTAATATACCGACCCTCGATGCGTTTTAGGTAAATTAGGTTTTAGTGTCGTTAATATGTCACACTCGATAGGGTTTTAGGTTTGGTATGTTTTACCAAAGTCATTTCCTCGCTTAGTGCATTTTAATGCAAATTCTCGATTCGAACACCGGTTTGACCTAACCGGACGATCTAGTTCCCTCAGTTTTGGTCTCGGTCGAAACTACAAACTTGTAGATCTAGGTCTTATTGCACGCGGTGCAAAATTTCAGGTCAATCCGAGTTAAGTAGACCAAGTTATGGTCATTACACTATTGCTGGTCAAATGGTACCATTTTAGGTCAATTTTAGGTCAAAGTGGTCAATTCTGGTTCGGCCAGTTTTTGGACCCGAAATTGTGCAAGTTGTTTGACTTGCTTATGGTCATTTCTGGGCTTTGGTGTCTTCATAAGACTTGTAGGTATGGGTCTTAACTATTCTTGGTCAAAATTTCAGGTCAATTGGACCTGGTTTGAGTGAGTTATGGCCTAAACACTCACTGCTGCCCAATAGGTCATTTTTCAGGTCCTAATTGCATCTAATCCGAATTGGTCAAATTTTTAGGTCACCTTGCAAGCAGAATTTTGGCATGGTTTCTCAATGAAAGTTGGCACATTTTGTGCCTAGTTTCACCCCAAATTGGTCTCATACCAATTGAGGTTACACATTCAAGGTTATAGGCCAAAATATACACTGCCCTCACTATGCATTACACACCCAAACTTCAAACACACACTTACCTTTGCAAGGTTCACTTCCATACCCTACCAAACTGTTTTGGCACATTACCAACAACATTTTCCACATTACATTTGCATTATTTTGGGCAGATTCCAATCACCATCAACACACCAATTATCATTCACAATCACAATTCTAAGTACCATTACAATTACACCTAAACACTACAAACATTACATACACTTTACAACATTAATTTACATACATAACATCCATCCTTCTAGGTCCATATGCTGCCCACACTTCCTTCAATATACACCATTTCTCAAGTGTCCACAAGCTGCCACAAATCACTCATCAACATCACATTGCCATACCATATGCTAATTCCCATCAAAGTGCATAATTCACCATATATACATGCATTAAATCACTAGGTTACTAACTCACCATGAACAACATTATTTCTCAACAATTATATGCACAATTTCCTCATCAAAAACGTGACCATGGCTGTCCAAAATGACAACAACAATAACCCTTCAAACTCAAAATTTTCCTTCACCAAACTAACACCCATAACATGAACATAAACTTTAACAAAGGATTTCTCAAAAATACAAACTTACCTTATGCTTGGAGCTTGTTAAACCTTGCTTAAACTTCCCAAAATTGGTATCAATATCCTCCTTGTGGTGTGTAGACCATTTTTCATGAAAGGACCTAAGAGCTTGGAGTTGAAAATGGAGGATGGATCAAGCTCAAAGAAAACGTTAATGGAGGTTTTCAAGGGTTCATCAATTCGGCAATGTTGGGAGGTTTTGAGGAAGATGGGATTTCAGGTGGTTAGTGGACCACTTCAGCCATATTTCATGTTTAATAAATCCCTTAGTGCTCCACTAAGTAAAATAATTCATATTATAAACTTAACTTTCCCATAATCCACATTTAACCCATTATTTCCACTATTTATTTTAGGTACCACCAAATTAATTTTTCATTTCATTTTCTAAGTGTAATACTATTTATTTTTAATGGACATTTAGGTCAAAAGACACTTCGGGATGTCGAATGACCATAATGCCCCTGTTCGGGTGGTTTTCCCGATTTTTCGGTAACACCGTATTTTGTCTGTTTTTCGATTTCTCACTTTTCTTTGTACTAATTATTTAATTTTTCTTTGATCTTTCTAATGATATTTACTCTTCAATAAGGGTCTATTTAAGTCCTAAAAATGTTTTCCAGGGTTCCCCGCAGTCCAGGGCTAGTCAACGGTCCACGCCGTGACCTCCCGGTGCGGTCACCCATCGCTAGGTTTCCCGGCTCACTTACTCGGTTACATTTCTTTGCTATGATTTTTCCTTTGTTTTTCTTTTCTTGTATTTCATTATTTTATGTCTCCTCACTCATATTGAAGTACGGTTCTAGGCATCCTAGCTGTCCGGACAACACTGGTCACCGGAGCAGTAGAACACCCTACCGAACTTAGGGGTGTTACAATGACAGCTAATGTCTGCCCCGAAAAGTCAAAATGTCTAGAACTACACTATAATGACAGTGAGAAAGTATAAAATAATGAAATATGTGATGAGAAAATTAAGAAAAAAATAAGAGATAAAATGTGACTAAGTTAAACGAGCCAAACCTATAGCGATGGGTGACCGCACCGAGAAGTTACGGCGAGGACCATTAACTAGCCCTGGACCGCGGAGAACCTCGAGAAATATTTTCGAGATTGAATTAAAGGTCTACTAAGGTGTAATATACATTGGAAATGTCAAAGAAAAATTAATGAATTAGTACAAATAAAAAAGAAAAATCAAGAAACCGATAAAAATCGGTGTTATCGAAAAATTGGGAATACAACTCGAAGAGGGGCATTTTGGTCAATTAACACTTAGAGTTGACTTTTAACCTCAATGTCCATTAAAAATGAGTGATAGCACACTTTGAAAATGTTATGAAAATTTAAAATTGTGGTACATAATATAAATGATGAAAGAAATGGGATATTATTTGAATAATCAAACTTTAACATATAATATTAATTAAGTAAACTTTAATGGAGGGTTAGTGGGAGCTATTTACAGTTAAGTGGATAGCCACTTCATTTCAGCACATTCATCTTCTTCATTCACTCACCATAGCCGAATTTAAGAGCTTCCAAACCCTCCCATGGCCACCCAAATGCATGGCACACTCCACCCATTTTCAAGCTGAAATTTTTTACTTGTCTTAATTAAAGTTGATCACCACATCACAAGGAAGAGATTGATGGTAATTTGAAGAGGAATAATTGAGGTTTGATCAATCTCCATAAAAGGTTAGTGCTAGTTTCCTTAATTTTCTTAAGTAAAAGTTGTGTTGAGGTTGAGACAAGTCAAATGGATAAGAAAAATTGAAGAAATGATTGAGTTTTGGCAAACCATAAATTCAGCAGCCATGGTGATGAAAGGTGTTTGATTTATTCTCACATGAAATTAATGGGAATTGATGTTAAATGAAGTAATTAGAAGTGCTCGCAAGTATATTTTATGTGTATGTTATTGTTAATGTTGAATTTAGGGGTTTGAAAGGGGAATTTAATACCTTAGCAAACTGCAATTATTGGCAGCCCTTAAAATCATGAAATTGTGTATGATTTTATGAAATTATTGATGAAATATGATGGTGCTGAATTAGGGGCAGTAGGTGAAATTGATATGAAAGTGTATGTGTATGTTAAGTGTTGATGTATATTGAACTTGGGTTCAATTAGATGTTGAATATTAATGGTGTATTGTGTGCCTTGAACTCTTGATGTATTCTACCCAAAATTTCATTGCTAGAATTGTGTTGAATATATATAGAAGTTCCATGAATAAATATTGAAGTATTGGGAGGAGGAGAATTGTCAAATTGGGAGTGTGATTTTCATGCGCAGGTTGTGTATTATTGGCAGTACCTAAATTAGGTTATAAGTGCAAAATTGTGATCCCAATTGGTATGAGGCCAATTGGAGGCAAAACTAGACATAAAATAGGCCAATTTTCATTCAGAAATTTCGCCAAAATTCTACCTAGAAACAGACCTTAAAAATGACCAAATCTGAAATTGCAACTTTCTAAACCCAGAAATTGACCATATGAACAGTAGCCATTCAATTGGCCATAACTCACTCAAAATAGGTCCAAATGACCTGAAATTTATATCGATGGAAAGCTTAGATATAGGGCTACAACTTTGATGAAGGTCACAAAACCCAAAAATGTCATTTACTAAGTTAAATTACTTACAAAATTTGAGATATCAAAACTGTCCATAACCATTGCAACCCAGAATTTGATCATATGAATAGTAGCCATTCAATTGGCTATAACTCACTCAAAACAGGTCCAAATGATCTGACATTTATAACAATGGAAAGCTTAGACATAGAGCTATAACTCTTATGAAGACACCAAAGCCCAGAAATGACCAGAACCAAGTCAATTTGCTTGCCCAAGTTAGGGTACAAAATCTACCATAATTGAATTTGACCAAAAATTGACCTAACTTTGCCTTAAAAAATGCAATCTGTACAGCTTTAGTAAATTGACTATATCTTGGTCTACACAACATATAATGGCCTGAAATCTATGCCAAAAGTTCAATAAGACATAGAGCTACAAATTTGCTTCTTTGACCAGAAGCTATGAATCAATGGAAACAGGACATTTAGCTAGACCAATCTAGCACACTAAAACTGAAAAATTGAAAATAATATGCAATGAATCCTATAAATAATTTGGCAATAAATTGCACCATTTTGGTAGCATATTGAAAAGTGAATTGTGATATGTTGATACTAGAATCAACTTATCCATGATGTATAAAAAGGTCAACATGTTCGTTGACCAGTGAAAGGCATAATGACGTATAAACCCTAAAAATAAAGAATTAAATACGTAATCTTGTAATATGCCCTAGTTTGCCTAGTTGACTAGTTTGGATAGGTTAGCATGCCAATAGGTACGGATAGTTGTACTATTAATAGCCTATGGCTATACTGATTATGGTTTTAATAGCCTATGGCTATACGGATTTTTAGTAGCCTATGGCTTTACGGATTATGTTATGATACTCAGCTTATTGCCTTACTGATTAATTATATGGCTTTTTAGTCACACTGTTTGCACACCGGAAGATACTTTGTGATCAATGATGTGATAGCCCAAGGTACAAGGTACCTAGTGCTATTTTAACCATTTATCCAGTATAGTTAGTGTATAGGCTGCACGGGCAGTCAATTTAAACATTATTCAATTCAGGCAATTAAGTATAATGAAATTTAAGTACAATTAAATTAAATATTGAATGAAATGAAAAAAAAAAGATTAGCAATAGAAACATAACAAAAAATACAATTTGTAGAATCGTAGAGACTTAAAATACAATATAGTTATAATAATTTGTATACTGAGTATATTTACTGAAAGGTTATAAACTAAGCACTTTCAAAGAGGAACAAACTAGTATATAAGATAGTTGATACTAGAAATACCATACCAAATTAAATTGATTCTTGAGTATCTGAATTATGATTTATTTCTTTCTTTATTTGTATATATTATTTCTTGTTATACTATTGCACCACTAAGCAGAAATGCTTAGCGCGATGGAACTGTTTTCCTCGCGCAGGTACTTCGACTGAGATTTTAGAGTCCAGATCTGCTAAAGTGTCAGAAGAGTTCAAGGTTGTCACCTCTTCAGCAATGTATGTAGATAGGGCTCATATTACACATGTTATGCATTTTGTTTATTCTAAGTGTGACACTCCTTACCCGTCTACAGTGTAGCCGAGCAAAATATGCCACATAGTATACCGAAACACCATATTTTATCTCAATTATTTTTTTTATCCTTCCTTAATTTATTTCTTCATGGTTATGAAATGCAATTTGTAAAATTTAACTCATTTAAGTCATTTATAGAAATTATAAATTCATTTGAGGTTCCAAAAATTTTATAGAAAATCCAGTAGAGTACCAGCCAAAAATGGAGAAAACAATTCTTCGGAACCTGTGGAAAACACTCCCAAATATTCATCCATATTCTCAAACTCCAACAACTATCAACATGGTCTCAACAATTTCTCAAACTTTTCAATCATTCAATTCACATCATATTTATACTCAAATCATAAATAAATACTCAATTTTCATTTATGAACACCATTTATAGATACTTTCATTAATACATAATCACATGAGTTTCAATATACATGACAAAATAAAAATTTAATTACAAAATTTACAAAAATACAAGACACAAAATACAACCTAGCATCCTACCAATGCACTGTAGCTGAGAGGTGATATAGGACACTAGCATATCTGACTCTCACCTTAACTGGGGTTTACTGTGATTGTGCTCCGTATCTCCAGTACCTATGCGTAGCAAAAAGCAACGCGCTAAGTAATAATGCTTAGTGGTACCAATTATAAAATAAAAAGAACTAAAAGAAAATAAATATGTAGTGTGTGATGTCTCATGCAGACAAATTTTTGATAATTATTTGTAGTCTTATTTATTGGTGCTTTTTATATCTATTATTTCATTAAATTTATCAATTTCCTTTTTTGGTTACCCAAGTAACCTATACTGGATGACTGGACTGGATAAACGGGTAAACTGACACTGGGTACCAAGTACCTCGAGCTGTCACACCATCGGTCACATAGTGTCTCCCGGTGTGTAACAGAACAGCTGATAACCTGTAATAACATTAGGCACAAGGCCAAGTATCATCATAATATCAGAATGGCTAAAAGCCATAAAATCACAGAATGACATAATGCCATGTGCAGTACTGCTAACTGAACTCTATTGGCATGCCAACCTATCCAAGCCAATCTTACTAGGTGTACTAGGGCACATTACCAAGTTATTAATTGAATTTTCATGCTTTACATATAAGTTTACTATTCATTTTACTATTTAGGTCAAATTATTGACTTTTCAATGCATAATAGCTACATAAGTCCTAATCACATAAATTTACCACATTTTGGTTCCCCAAAGTATTGGAATTAGTTGCCAATCAATACTCCTAACCAATGGTGAATAAATCAGAAATTTCAGTTTTTAGTGCTAAAGTTCACTGTTCCATTAGGCCATTCTACAGTGAGAATTTGGCCAAATGTTCTTTACCAAAGTTGTTCCTTATTGTGTCTAGTTACATTTCACTTTTTGAATCACTCCATTTGGAGTTTTGTAACTCAAGTTATGGCCTAAACACCATAACTGGCCAGATTGAAATAGTCCAGAATTTCTGGGCAGAATGAATTCTGCAGTTTTTGTACACTAACTGCAGGTCAGTTTTGGGACATGTTATGGTTAAAATTTGGCTTTGTTTTCTTCATGAAAGTTGTAGGGCTATGTCTCAGCTTTCTACTTGTAAACATTCAGGTCAATTGGATCTTTCTACACCGAGTTATGACCAAATGAATGAACACTATTTATTTGGTCATTTTGCCTAGGTAGAATGTGTGTTACCTGGATTTGGTCAATTTTTAGGGCATCCTAAGTTTGGTTTCTGGACAGGTTCCTTCATTTGTGCCACTATGTGTCTAATATCATGTCCAATTGGCCTTGCACCTATTGAACCTACACAACTCAAGTTAGAGCTGCCCAAACATGCTGGACTCACATCCAGACTTATAGGGCACTCAAGGCAGCACACCCAACCTCAAATCCCATGTCACACCCTACCCCTCTGTAAGGCATAACATGATCCCGTAATATACCTAATGAATTACCAACTCCTTCTACTGATAACCCATTAAATACACTACAAGGGATTTTAAAAACTTCTCTTACTTTTTTACAATGGTGAGCACTATTTAAAGGTGTTAAAAAACTTTTTGAATTGAAGTAATAGAACTAACATATTTGAATTATTTAGAATTTCTGTAAAAAATTTGGTAGAGTGCCATCTGTATTTTAGATAAAACAGTTCTTCAGAGAACCTGTAAAAAGCACTTCAATATATTTCCAAATCTCAACTCCAACATATTTCTCAACTCAAATCCACAGTGATTTTTCAAAGATTGAGATAAAAGAAATATAATACAATTCTTACAAGTCAAAATAACTCATAATTTACTTTACAACTTCAATGTACAATTTTAATTTACAAGTGCTCAAAACCAAAAACAATATATACATACAGTGGTTATACATTACAGTACAAAATGCAAAATGTGGTATACTCGTTATACCCGATAATCTCTCGCTGGATGTACTAGCAGCCTAATCTGCTGCCCTGTTTGTCTGTCTACCTGCGACAATAATAAAAAGAAAGCTATCGCTGAGACAATGTCTCAGTAGTGCACAACATTAACCAAATAAAACTTTAAATCACAATTTATAAATCATATAAATAGTGGATACTTAAAACCATAGTTAATTCCAAGACAGTAATTGTCAATAAGAATTTAAACTCCATTTCTCAATATCACAAGAAATTTTAATAAGTCAGATCATGGTTGAATTCAAAAGACAGTATATGTCAATAAGAGTTTAAATTCATTTCACAATCTCACAATACATATCAATAAATCACAGACAGCTTAATCATGTTCCAAAGTTCAATTCGTCCCAAAAGTCGATGACTAATGAGGAATAACATAGCTAGCTAGCAAAAATATGAGTACTCATTCGATTCATCCTCAACAGGCACACACCTCAACACTTCAGCCAGAGAGGGAATTCAATTCGTCCCACTAGACAAGCTAGTGAGGAATACAATCAATATACATGATAGCTATGGTTTCAAATCATTTCCAATGCTTTTCAATCAATAAGTATCCATCAATATCATTCAAACAAATTTTAATAGTTTCAAACCATTTACAATGCTTTTCAAGCAATAATTATTCATTCAAACACATTTCCACAATTTAAAACAATAAAATACAAATAGTCATAATTCATTTCAATTGAAAAATTCAAAAGAAATAGCTGTTGTGCACAAACCTCTGATAACTGTCTCCTGGTCTTGACTTAGTATTTCCTTCCCTTTTCCTGAGTCTTTGCTAACTGAGAAACACAATTTGAAGTGTTTCAGTACTAAATTAAACTGTCTCTAACGATAATGTTTGATAAATAATTCACTGAATGCTATTACTTGCTTAATCAACCTAATATATCGACCCTCAATGCATTATAGGTAAATTAGGTTTTAATGTTATTAATATGTCACATTCGATAGTCTTTTAGGGTTGGTACATGTTACCAAATTCATTTCCGTGTATACTGCATTTTCTTGCAATTTGCTGGATTCTGGGATACTAGTTTGACCTAGCCGGAAGACCTAGTTCTCTCGGTTTTCGGGTTTCAGTCAAAACTACAAACTTTTAGATCTATGTCTTATGGAATGCGGGGAAAAATTTCAGGTCATTTTGAGTTATGTAGACCATGTTATGGTCATTTTACTATTGCTGATCAAATTGCACCAAAATTGGTCATTTTAGGTCACTTTAGGTCATTTTAGGTTGGGCTAGTTTTTGGACCCAAACTTGTGCAAGCTGTTTGACTTGCTTCTGGTCATTTTTGGACTTTGGTGTCTTCATAAGACTTGTAGATATGGGTATTAACTATTCTTGGTTAAAATTTCAGGTCAATTGGACCTGTTTTGAGTGAGTTATGGCCTAAACACTAACTGCTGCCCAAATGGTCAATTTTCAGGCCTTACTTGCACTTAATCCGGATTTGGTCATTTTTCAAGCTACCTTGCAAGCAGAATTTTGGCAAGCTTCCTTAATGAAAGTTGGCACATTTTGTGCCTATTTTCACCTCCAATTTGTCTCATACCAATTGGAGCCACACACTTAAAGTTATAGGCCTAAAACTCAAACTGCCTTATTGCAATTCTTGCATACACATTAAGCATCACTTTTAATACTCACCAAACTTAACATTCAAACCAATTCTGGTTGTACTACAACCTAAACATAATTTATAACATATTATAGGTCATTTTGG
Organism: Hevea brasiliensis; assembly: GCF_030052815.1. Classification (NCBI taxonomy): domain Eukaryota; kingdom Viridiplantae; phylum Streptophyta; class Magnoliopsida; order Malpighiales; family Euphorbiaceae; genus Hevea; species Hevea brasiliensis. The sequence goes on along the minus strand of NC_079502.1, from coordinate 58,145,125 downwards.
CAGCTTACAATTACATTCAATATACACCAACAAGTGCAGAATTTTTCAATCCAACTTACAACAATTCAATCACCTATTCATGCTCATTTACATGTCCAACTTCACACCAACATTCATGCACTCAAACTGCCATAACAACCAACACACTTTAACATCATTATTCCATAAACCAAGCATGAATTCGAGCATTCCTCAAGGGTTAGCAAACTGCCACAATGGTACACTTACATTCCATTACTTTCCAAGCTTTAAATCTCATTTTACATTAACATATACTAAGTATACATTACCCAAACAATTTCCTACACAATATACATTTAATCAATCATTTAATTCACTATTTACAAGCACAATTAAACTGCCTTCAAGGTGCTTCCATGGCTGCCAAAAGTGCACATTCCCATTCAACATCAAAACTCAAAAATTTCTCCATAAATCAAACACCCATAATATCCTTACAAACTTTAACAAAGCAAAAATCAAAAACTCAAACTTACCTATGGATGAGACTTCTCAAATCTTCACCAAACTTCTTCAAATTGCTATCAAACTCCTCCTTGTGATGTGGGGATAAACTTTAATGAAGGAACCTAGGTGTTTGGAGGTGAAATGAAGAGGATGATGAAGCTTGAATTACATGCGGCAATGGAGGTTTTGGGAGCTCTTCATCTACGGCAATGGTGATTTCTAAAGTTAAAGATGAAGTTTTAGTGGAGCAATCTGCCCACTTAATACATATTATAATCCTTAGTGGTCCACTCACATAAAATCAATCATATTTTATGTTTAAATATGTTAATTACCTAATTTGAACACTATTTTTGCTATTTATTTTAAGTACCCCTAATTTAATTTTTCATTATATTTTCCAAGTGTAATATTATTTATTTTCAATGGACATTTAGGTCAAAAGACAACTCGGGGTGTCAAATGACCACAATGCCCCTGTTCGGGTTGTATTCCTGATTTTTCAGTAACACCGAGTTTTGTCCATTTTTCGATTTCTCACTTTTCTTTGTACTAATTATTTAATTTGTCTTTGATATTTCTAATGATATTTGTATTTCAATAGGTGTCTATTTAAGTCCTAAAAATATTTTCCAGGGTTTCCCGCGGTCCAGGGCTAGTCAATGATCCACGCCGTGACTTCCTGGTGCGGTCACCCATCGCTAGGGTTCTCGGCTCACTTAACTTGATTATATTTCTTTGCTATTATTTTTCCTTTGTTTTTCTTATTTTTTTTTTCTTGTATTTCATTATTTTATATCTCCTCACTCATATCGAAGTGTAGTTCTAGGCATCCTAGCTGTCCGGACAACACTGGTCATCGAAACAGTAGTACGCACTACCGAACATAGGGATGTTACAATTCTCCCCCCCCCCCCCCTAAATAAATTTTGTCTCAAAATTTTACCTGCCATTAGTCTCTGAATAGCTGTGGGTGCTGTCTCCTCATATCCTCTTCACATTCCCAAGTAGCTTCCTGGCCTGAATGATGGTTCCACAGCACTTTAACCAAGTGTATCTGTTTATTCCTCAGCTGCTTCACCTCATATGCCAGAATTTTTATGGGTTCTTCCTCATATGAGAGGTCTAGATTTACCTCAATTTCTTCAACCGATAGTACATGAGATGGGTCAGATCTGTACCTCCTTAACATAGACACATGGAAGACATTGTGTATCCTTGCTAACTTTGGAGGTAATGCCAACCGATATGCCAAAGGACCCACTCTTTCTAGAACCTCATATGGTCCGATGAAACGAGGACTCAGTTTCCCCTTTCTGCCAAATCTCACAATTCTCTTCCAAGGAGAAACTTTGAGGAATACTTTATCACCTACTGCATACTCAATATCTCTTCTCTTCAGATTAACATAGGACTTTTGACGGTCTGATGCAGCCTTGAGTCTATCTCTGATCAATCTGATCTTTTCCTCTGTCTGCTGAACAATTTCTGGCCCAATCATCTTCCTTTCACCTACTTCATCCCAACATAAGGGAGTTCTGCACTTTCTGCCACACAAAGCTTCATATGGAGGCATCCCAATGCTTGATTGGTAACTGTTGTTATAAGCAAACTCAATCAAAGACAAGTGTGTATCCCAACTACCTTCAAATTCAATCACACAAGCTCGTAGCATATCCTCCAATATTTGAATTACCCTTTCAGACTGGCCATCTGTCTGTGGGTGGAATGCTGTGCTGAAGTTCAATCTAATTCATAGGGCTCTCTGAAGACTACCCCATAATCTAGAAGTGAACCTAGGATCTCTGTCAGACACAATTGATACTGGCACTCCATGCAGTTTTACAATCTCATATATGTACAATTTGGCCAATCTTTCCAGGCTATAGTCCATCCGCACCGGTAAAAAGTGAGCAGACTTGGTCAGTCTGTCAACTATAACCCATACTACATCATGACTACTCTGTGTCCTTGGAAGTCCTGTAACAAAATTCATAGTTATTCATTCCCATTTCCACTCTGGTACTGGCAAAGGATGTAACAAACCAGCTGGAACTTGATGTTCTGCCTTTACTTGCTGACAAGTTAGGCTTTTGGAAACAAATTCAGCTATATCTCTCTTCATACCCATCCACCAGTAATGCTCCTTCAGCCCTCTATATATTTTAGTTCCACCAGGGTGCATAGCAAAAGGAGACTCATGTGCTTCCTTCATAATGACTTGTCTCAATTCCACATCACTAGGAACGCACATTCTGCCCTGATGTAGCAATAAACCATCATCTCTCACGGAGAATTTAGGTTTCGTGCCCTGCTGGACTTCTTTCAGTAGCTTCTGATATTTTTCATCACTCTGAGCAACCATTCTGATCTGATCAATCAACACTGGCTGTACATACCATGCAACTACTGTCTGTCCCTCATCATCAATCTCTAAACTGGCATGTTGTGCTTTCAATTCATATACCATGGACAAAGGAGAAACTCTGAGACTTGCTATAGTCTTGCGACTTAAGGTGTCAGCCACCACATTTGCTTTTCCTGGCTAATAGTCTATTAAGCAATCATAGTCTTTAATGAGTTCTAACCATCTCCTCTGCCTCAAATTCAATTCCTTCTGGGTGCCTAAGTACTTCAAGCTCTTGTGATCTGTGTAAATGTAGCATTTCTCCCCATACAAATAGTGTCTCCAGATCTTCAGAGCAAAAACAATAGCTGCTAGCTCCAGATCATGTGTTGGGTAGTTCCTCTCATGCGGTTTCAGCTGCCGTGATGCATAAGAAATGACATTCCGATCTTGCATCAGTACATAGCCTAACCCATTGTGAGAAGCATCACTATAAACTGTATATTCTTTACCAAGAGTAGGTAAAGTGAGGACTGGAGCTACAGTTAAACACCTCTTCAACTCATCAAAACTCTGCTGACATTTATCAGTCCACTGAAATTTTACATCTTTCCGAAGTAGCTTGGTCAGTGGAGAAGATAACATAGAGAACCTTTTCACAAACCGACGGTAATATCCAGTTAAACCCAGAAAACTGCGAATTTCTGTGATGTTCCTGGACGATTTCCAATTAAGGATAGCTTCTATCTTGCTGGAATCTACCTTGATCCCTTCAGCTGACACAACATGTCCCAAAAAGGAGATTTCTTTCAGCCAAAATTCACATTTCGATAATTTGGCGTATAGCTGTTTCTCCCTTAAAGTCTGCAGTACAATCCGCAGATGTTTGTCATGCTCTTCTGCATTCCTCGAGTATATCAAAATGTCATCAATAAACACCACCACAAATTGATCGAGATATGGTCTGAAGATAGTGTTCATCAGATCCATAAAAGCAGCTGGAGCATTTGTTAACCCGAATGGCATTACTAGAAACTCATATTGGCCATACCGAGTTACGGCGGTTTTGGAATACTCTGCTCTTGCACCTTCAACTGATAATAACCAGATCGCAAATCAATTTTGGAGAATATAGCTGCACCCTTCAACTGATCAAACAGATCATCAATACGAGGCAATGGATATCTATTCTTTATCGTCACCTTATTAAACTGCCGGTAGTCTATACATAAGCGGAGAGTACCATCCTTCTTCTTAACAAACAATACTGATGCTCCCTAAGGTGACACACTAGGACGGATGAAGCCCTTTTCAAGTAATTCTTGCAATTGTATCTTCAACTCCTTCAACTCTGCTGGTGCCATTCTGTATGGCGTTATGGAGATTGGATCCACACCAGGCATAACATTAATTTCAAACTGCACTTCTCTTTCCGGAGGTAGTCCTGGCAATTCATCAGGAAATAGATCTTGAAAGTCATATACTGTAGGGATGTCTTTCAATGCAGGACTCCCCACTTGGGTGTCTACCACATGTGCCAAGTATGCTTCACACCCCTTTCTGATCATTTTTCTGGCTAGTGCAGCCAAAATGATGTTTGATGGCAATAACTGCCTCTCCCCATTTATTACCACATCGCTGTACTGAGGGAGACCAAAAGTGACTGTCTTTAGCCTACATTCAATCATGGCATGATGCCTAGCTAACCAATCCATGCCCAAGATGATATCATAACCTCTAAAGGGCATTTCAATGAAATCAGACAGAAAAGTGTGTCCTTGGATCACCAAAGGACAATCTCTATACATTCTATTAACCCTGACCTCCTGTCCTAGCGGACTTGTTACTAGCACCTCAAAGTCCATTTGTGTACATGGAACAGCAATGCAATCAATGATGCTAGCACTCACATAAGAATGGGTAGAACCCGGATCAAATAACACAAACACATCTTGGTTAAAAGTTGAGAAGGTACCAGCCACAACATCAGATGTCTCAGCCTCCTCCCTCTGTCTCATTGCATAGACTCTGACCGGAGCACTGTCTTGCTCTGAATGTTTCACTGTGCCTTGGCTGCCTGCTGGGCTACCTCTACCCCTGCCTCTACCTCTGCTGGGTGGTTGTGAACTTCTGGTGACAGGGCTCTGAACTGACCCCTCTGCAGTAGTAGGAGGTGGTCCAACTCTGCGACTACTGGTGCAGTCCTTGGCAAAGTGTCCTGTGCCTCCACAATTATAACAGGCTCCAATAGCCTTGTAGCATATCCAACCATGATTTCTTCCACAGGTTTCACATTGGCGGGGAGGGTAGGAACCTCTGGTACTCTGCTGACCAGATAGGGGAGGCTTCTGTCCTGAATATCTTCCCCTACCAGACTTCTTGCCACCTCTGCTATGTCCCCCATAGTTCTTCCTCTTTCCAGTAGGACCACTGGAACTCTGTTCTACTGATTTTCCCTCTTTCTCTATCTTCTCTGATTTCTTTTTCTCAAGAGCAGCTTCAAGCTCAATTCTTTCCAATTCTAGGGCTTGAGAAACAAGTTCAGAGAAGTTAGCGTGTTTGAACCCGACTACTTGTAATCTGATACTGGGCTTCAAGCCAGTTTTAAACCTCTTGCATCTCTCCCTGCTGGTAGCAAGTAAACTTACTGCATAATGGCTCAGGTGGGATAATTCTCTTTCATACTCAGCCACTGATCTACTCCCCTGTTTCAGACTTAGGAACTCTTGCAGCTTCTGGTCTACATAAGCATCGGGGACATATTTTTGTCTTAATTCCCTGGGAAAGCCATTCCATGTTAGCACTGCAGGTTCTACCAGACTGTGGGGAATGGTTTTCCACCAGTCATAAGCATCCCCCTGTAGCAAAGATACTGAGTATTCAAATCTGAGCTCCTCTGTACAATGCAGTTTCTTGAATACCCTATCCATCCTCTCTAACCACTGTTCAGCCTCTAGAGGATCTACTGTCCCCTTGAATTCTGTAGCCCCATATTTCATCAATTTATCATACTGCCTAGCAGGAGACTGTGGTTGTACCACTGGTGTCTGTATTGGGACTTGAGTAGGCACATTACCAGCCATTTGTTGGAACATTGCGACCATCTGGCCGAATCGAGCAGAAAGCTGCGATGCTGCGGTGGTGCGGTTGAACAACTGACATTGTGTAGGCCTGGGGCATCCCCTTACACCTCTGCCTCAATAGATTGATCGACTGAACGATCACCCTCTTCCATAGTCAATGCGAGGATTTTAGATCTCCTAAACAAATAACAAAAGGAGATTTCCTCCCGTTAGTGCATATTTATAATGTAATGTACTGTATGTATCAAACAATGATATTGAGCAGTTGTACTATGAAGAAAGAATATTCAAGTAACATGTGAAAACAGAATTTAAAAACTTTGCTCTGATACCACTAAAACATGTCACACCCTACCCCTCTGTAAGGCATAACAGGATCCTGTAGTATACCTAATGAATTACCAACTCCGTCTACTGATAACCCATTAAATACACTACAAGGGATTTTAAAAACTTTTCTTACTTCTTTTACAGTGGTGAGCACTATTTACATGTGTTAAAAACCTTTTTGAATTGAAGTGATAAAACTAACATATTTGAATTATTTGGAATTTTTGTAAAAATTTTGGTAGAGTGCCATCTGTTTTTTGGATAAAATAGTTCTTCAGAAAACCTGTAAAAAGCACTTCAATATATTTCCAAATCTCAACTCCAACATATTTCTCAACTCAAATCCACAGTGATTTTTCAAAGACTGAGATAAAAGAAATATAATACAATTTTTACAAGTCAAAATAACTCATAATTTACTTTACAACTTCAATGTACAATTTTAATTTACAACTGCTCAAAACCAAAAACAATATATACATACAGTGGTTATACATTACAGTACAAAATGCAAAATGTAATATACTCGTTATACCCAATAATCTCTCGCTAGATGTACTAGCAGCCTAATCTGCTGCCCTGTCTGTTTGTCTACCTGCGACAGCAATAAAAAGAAAGCTATCACTGAGACAATGTCTCAGTGGTGCACAGCATTAACCAAATACAACTTTAAATCACAATTCATAAATCATATAAATAGTGGATACTTAAAACCATAGTTAATTCCAAGACAGTAATTGTCAACAAGAATTTAAACTCCATTTCTCAATATCACAATAAATTTCAATAAGTCAGATCATGGTTGAATTCAAAAGACAGTATATATCAATAAGAGTTTAAATTCATTTCACAATCTCACAATACATATCAATAAATCACACACAGCTTAATCATGTTCCAAAGTTCAATTCATCCCAAAAGTCAATGACTAATGAGGAATAACATAGCTAGCTAGCAAAAATATGAGTACTCATTCGATTCGTCCTCAACAGGCACACACCTCAACACTTCAGCCAGAGAGGGAATTCAATTCGTCCTACTAGACAAGCTAGTGAGGAAGACAATCAATATACATGATAGTTGTGGCTTCAAATCATTTCCAATGCTTTTCAATCAATAATTATCCATCAGTATCCTTCAAACAATTTTTCATAGTTTCAAACCATTTACAATGCTTTTCAAGCAATAATTATTCATTCAAACACATTTCCAAAATTTAAAACAATAAAATACAAATAGTCATAATTCATTTCAATTGAAAAATTCAAAAGAAATAGCTGTTGTGCACAAACCTCTGATAACTGTCTCCTGGTCTTGACTCAGTGTTTCCTTCCCTTTTCCTGAGTCTTTGCTAACTGAGAAACACAATTTGAAGTGTTTCAGTACTAAATTAAATTGTCTCTAACGATAATGTTTGATAAATAATTCACTGAATGCTATTACTTGCTTAATCAACCTAATATATCGACCCTCGATGCATTCTAGGTAAATTAGATTTTAATGTTATTAATATGTCACATTCGATAGTCTTTTAGGGTTGGTACATGTTACCAAATTCATTTCCGTGTATACTGCATTTTCTTGCAATTTGCTGGATTCCGGGATACTAGTTTGACGTAGCCGAACGACCTAGTTCCCTCAGTTTTCGGGTTTCGGTCAAAACTACAAACTTGTAGATCTATGTCTTATGGAACACGGGGAAAAATTTCAGGTCATTTTGAGTTATGTAGGCCAAGTTATGGTCATTTTACTATTGCTGGTCAAATTGCACCAAAATTGGTCATTTTAGGTCACTTTAGGTCATTTTAGGTTCGGCCAGTTTTTGGACCCGAATTTGTGCAAGCTGTTTGACTTGCTTATGGTCATTTCTGCGCTTTGGTGTCTGCATAAGACTTGTAGATATGGGTTTTAACTATTCATGGTTAAAATTTCAGGTCAATTGGACCTAGTTTGAGTGAGTTATGGCCTAAACATTTACTGCTGCACAAATAGTCAATTTTCAGGCCTTACTTGCACTTAATCCGGATTTGGTCATTTTTCAAGCTACCTTGCAAGCAGAATTTTGGCAAGCTTCCTTCATGAAAGTTGGCACATTTTATGACTAGTTTCACCTCCAATTGGTCTCATACCAATTGGAGCCACACACATAAAGTTATATGCCTAAAACTCAAGTTGCCTTATTGCAATTCTTGCATACACATCAAGCATCACTTTTAATACTCACCAAATTTAACATTCAAACTAATTCTGGTTGTACCACAACCTAAACATAATTTACAACATATTATAGGTCATTTTGGCAGCTTGCAATTACATTCAATATATACCAACAAGTGCAGAATTTTTCAATCCAACTTATAACAATTCAATCACCTATTCATGCTCATTTACATGTCCAACTTCACACTATCATTCATGCACTCAAACTGCCATAACAACCAACTCATTTTAACATCATTATTCCATAAACCAAGCATGAATTCTAGCATTCCTCAAGGGTTAGCAAACTGCCACAATGGTACACTTACATTCCATTCCTTTCCAAGCTTTAAATCTCATTTTACATTTACATATACTAAGTATACATCACCCAAACAATTTCCTACACAATATACATTTAATCAATCATTTAATTCACCATTTACAAGCACAAATAAACTGCCTTCAAGGTGCTTCCATGGCTGCCAAAATTGCACATTCCCATTCAACATCAAAACTCAAAAATTTCTCCATAAATCAAACACCCATAATATCCTTACAAACTTTAACAAAGCAAAAATCAAAAACTCAAACTTACCTTTGGATGAGACTTCTGAAATCTTCACTGAAACTTCTTGAAATTGCTATCAAACTCTTCCTTGTGATGTGGGGATAAACTTTAATGAAGCAACCTAGGTGTTTGGAGGTGAAATGAAGAGGATGATGAAGGTTGAATTACATGCGACAATGGAGGTTTCGGGAGCTCTTCATCTACGGCAATGGTGATTCTAAAGTTGAAGATGAAGTTTTAGTGGAGCAATCTGCCCACTTAATACATATTATAATCCTTAGTGGTCCACTCACATAAAATCAATCATATTTTATGTTTAAATATGTTAATTACCTAATTTGAACACTATTTTTGCTATTTATTTTAAGTACCCCTAATTTAATTTTTCATTTTATTTTCCAAGTGTAATATTATTTATTTTCAATGGACATTTAGGCCAAAAGACAACTCGGGGTGTCAAATGACCACAATGCCCCTGTTCGGGTTGCATTCCCGATTTTTCAGTAACACTGGGTTTTGTTCGTTTTTCGATTCTCACTTTTCTTTGTACTAATTATTTAATTTTTCTTTGATATTTCTAATGATATTTGTATTTCAATAGGTATCTATTTAAATCCTAAAAATATTTTCTAGGGTTCCCCGCGGTCCAGGGCTAGTCAACGGTCCACGCCGTGACTTCCCGGTGCGGTCACCCATCGCTAGGGTTCTCGGCTCGCTTAACTTGATTATATTTCTTTGCTATTATTTTTTCTTTGTTTTTCTTGTATTTTCTTTTCTTGTATTTCATTATTTTATATCTCCTCACTCATATCGAAGTGTAGTTCTAGGCATCCTAGCTGTCCGGACAACATTGGTCATCGGAACAGTAGTACGCACTACCGAACATAGGGGTGTTACATCCCAAGCTGCCATTCACTTCAATTCCTCATTATACTTAGCCAAATGGTCACTAATTGACCATTAAAACTTCCATTTACCAACACATAAGCAGAATCCAAAGTTTTCCACTAAACCCTTACTCCAACAACTTTAATACTTCATATGTATGCAATCAATGAGTTAAGGCATCAAGTTCCTATTCAATGGCAGCCATGTACAACTATAATTCATTTAAATTAAAGGAAACCTAATGTACCCTAAGGCTTCCAAAATTTGATGAAATTCAGCCATGCAAAATTCATTTAAATTAGCTTAGTTTCATACTCATTTCATGTTCTCCATGATGTATACACAAAGTAATTAAGACTAATTGGCACTAACATTTAGCTAACTCTCAAAGCTTGAGAACTCTTCTTTTTTTCTCTTTCTTTTTGCTGCCCAAGACTTGCTCTAGGTGTAAGGATAAATATTTGTGAAGAGAAGCTAGGGTTTTGGGGTGATTTGGGTGGGTTAGCTCAAGCTTCCATGGAGTTTTCTTTCCTCTCTCTCTCTCTCTCTCTCTCTCTCTCTCTCTCTCTCTCTCTACGTTTTGGCTGCCCAAAGGTTAAAGATATATTTAGTTCTTTAATTTGTATCTCCTTTCATTCATTTTTAAGTAGTTTATAATGATGTGTCAAAATTTGGTTGGGTGAAAATATTTTAATTGCATCATGCTTATGTCATAAATATGACTTTTATTTCATTTTCTTTTCTTTTCTTTTCTATTCATTTTCAATTAATTTTTCTTCATTATTTATTCATATTTTATGGCACAATAATTATTTACTTAACTGGACAAGTCGGCCAAAAATTATCTCTAAAGACGAAATAACCAAAATGCCCTCCGTTTGCCTTATTGAGCCAAAATTGTCTATACTGATCAGAAAAAATTTCTAAACCTTTTATTGGTATTCTAATGCCATAGAAACCTTAATGACTCTTTTATGGAGTCTCATAAATTATTTTATGAATTTTCTCCTGGGTTTAGGGCTCCTAGTTGCGAAGACCGCAACTTCCCACGTTACCCATCGCTAAGGTACCGGCTCATTTAACTTGGTTGTATTTTGTTTCTAAAATTTTTTCTATATTTTTCTTATGAATATTTGAGTTAATTATGACTCCTTACTTTAGTATAAATACTTTTTCAGACGTTTTAACTGTCCAGACTGATACCGATCACCTGAACAGTAGAATGTACGGAATTACTACAGTGAGGGTGTTACAACTCTTTCCCTCTAATTTAAATTTCGTCCTCAAAATTTACCTGACGCAAACAGTTGAGGGAACTGTTGCCTCATCATCTCTTCACTTTTCCAAGTTACCTCCTCGGTGTTGTGGTGCCTCCAAAGCACTTTCACCAGTGGAATCTGCTTATTCCTCAACTCTTTGATTTCCCGAGCTAGGATCCGTATGGGTTCTTCTTCATATGTCAAATCTGATTGTACTTCAATTTCTTCCATGGAGATGACATGTGAAGTATCAGAGCGGTATCTTCTTAGCATAGATATGTGGAACACATTGTGGATCTTGTCTAGCTCTGGTGGTAAAGCTAGCCTGTAGGCCACTAGACCCACACGTTCAATGACTTCATATGGGCCAATGAACCTAGGGCTTAACTTACCTTTTTTTCCAAACCTTAATACCTTTTTCCATTGTGAGACTTTGAGAAACACCTTATCTCCAATTGCATATTCTATTTCTTTTCTCTTTAGGTCGGCATAAGATTTCTGTCTATCTGAGGCAACTTTCAGATTGGCTTTAATTAGCTTTACCTTCTACTCAGTCTATTTCACCAGGTCTGGCCCTACCAATTTGTCTTCGCCCAATTCAGTTCAACACACTGGGCCTCTACATTTCCTCCCATACAATGCTTCATACGGGGCCATTTGGATGTTAGCTTTGTAGCTGTTGTTGTATGCAAATTCTGACAGTGGGAGGTATCTATCCCAACTTCCCTCAAACTCAATGACACAACTCCTCAGCATATCCTCAAGGACCTACCATATATTTCATGTTATTATTATCATTTCAGTTCAATATTTGTATTAATTCAATTGGTTTCAATGTTTACCTGGATTACCCTTTCTGATTGGCCATCCGTCTGAGGATGGAAAGCTATGCTAAAGTGGAGTTATGTACCCAAGGATTCATGCAACTTCTTCCAAAATCTCGATGTAAACCTTGGGTCTCGATCAGATATGATAGAAAGTGGAATTCCATGCAGTCTAACTATCTCACTGATATATAATTCTACTAACTTCTCCAGTGAGTAGTCAGTCCTAACTAGCAGAAAGTGTGCTGACTTTGTCAATATATCTACTATCACCCATACTGCATCGTGCTTCTTCTGGGTGAGAGGTAGACCACTTACAAAATCCATGGTGACCCAATCCCATTTCCATTCAGGTATGCGTATAGGCTGTAGCAAACCCGATGGAACTTGATCTTCTGCTTTGAGTTACTGACATGTCAAGCATTTAGTCACATAGTCAGCTATATCTTTCTTTATACCAGGCCACCAATATTGAAGCTTCAGATCATGATACATTTTTGTACTTCCTGGGTGCATAGCATAAACACTGGTGTGCGCCTCTTTCAGAATACTAGCTTTCAATTCCCCATCATCTGGTACACACACTCTTTCTTTGCAGTATAGACACCCACCTGCTTTCACCTCATAGTCAGTTGTCTTCCCTTCTGATATTTTACTCATAATAGCCTTTAGCTTCTCATCTACCTTCTGCCCATGTAAAATCTACTATAGCAGGTTTGGCCTCACTTGCAACTCAGCCAAAATTGCTCCATCTCGAGCCAAGGATAGACGGGCATTCAATGATCCCAAAGTTGTTATGGATTTTCTGCTCAAAGCATCTGCAACAACGTCTGCCTTCCCAGGATGGTAATCAATCACACAATCATAGTCCTTTAGGAACTCAATCCATCGCCTCTATCTAAGGTCGGGCTCCTTTTGGGTTGGCAAGTATTTCAGACTTTTGTGGTCTGTGTAAATATAACACTTTTCCCCATACAAGTAGTGCATCCATATCTTCAGTGCGAAGATGATTGCTGCAAGTTCTAGATCATGGATAGGGTAGTTCTGTTCATGTGGACTTAGCATCCTAGAAGCATAGGCGACCATCATCCCCTATTGCATCAATACACCCTAGCGCATTATGAGAGGCATCACTGTAGACCACAAAGTCCTTTCCCGACACTGGCTATGTTAACACTGGTGCCTCTATCAACATAGCCTTCAACTTCTCAAAACTGGGCTGACACTTGTCATTTTAGTCAAATCTGACATTCTTGTGTAACAACTTGGTCATTGGAGCAGTTATTAAAGAAAATCCCTTCACAAATCTTCAGTAATACCCAGCTAGCCCCAAGAAACTTCTGACCTCAGTTGTATTTCTGGGAGGCTTCCATTCCATCACTGCTTCTTTATTATTGGGATCCACTCTAATTCCATCAGCAGACACTATGTGTCCATTGTAACACCCTCCCTGCAGCAACTTCATACATTCTACTCTTCCGGCGACCAGTGTCGATCTGGATAGCTTGAACATTCGGAAAAATATTTAAACTAAAGTGATGAACCATAATTAACTCAAATATTCATAAGAAAAATTTAGGAAAAATTTTAGAAATAAAATACAACCAAGTTAAATGAGCCGGTGCCCTAGCGATGGGTAATGTGACACCCCTTATCCGTCTACAGTGTAGCCGAGTAAGTTATGCCACTCAGTGTGCTGGAGCACTAATTTATGTTTCTATTACAATTTATCCCTTTTAATTCATTTATTTTCAATATTGATAAATCTAAATTTTTTCGCAAATTTTATAGAAAATCTGGCAGAGTGTCGGCTGTAAATTGGAAAAACAGTTCTTCTGAACCTGTTTAAAAACACTTCTAAAATAATTTCCAAATCCAAACTCCATTGTACACATTCAAGTCAATCTCAAAATTTCAATCTCAAATCACAACACTATTTTCAGAAATTTTTTTCTTTTCACTTCATTGCTCGAAGCTTATTCGTAAATATTTCTCAACATCTCATTTATCAACATACATTATGCTAAAAATCTCAATAATATAAAATTTCATATATTTACATTAATATATAATTACAAGATTTTATAGTTACAATCCAAAATAATACAAAATGCCAAAAAAACAAAATGCTCCTAAAATCCTATGTCCGACCATATGCACTGCATGTGTGAGGTGACTCGGAACTCCGGATGCAAATATGAAGGCTCACCTGGTTTGATGCCTGCTGGGCTCGCCAGCTAGGTCTCCAATACCTGCGTGTGGCAAAAGCAACGTGCTAAGCAATTCTGCTTAGTGGTGACAATATAAAATAAAATAAAATAAAATAAAATAAAACGAATATGTAGAATGTGTGTTTACATTTTTGGTAGACTTATCTTCTGATATTATTTGCATTATTATTCGATTAAAATTTTGTAAGGTTTATTATCATTGCCCGAGTAACCCATACTAATTGACTAGACTTAATAAACGGGTAAACTGGTACTGTACCTCGGACCATCACACCATCGGTCACATTGTGTCTCCCGGTGTGCAACAGAACAGCTATAAGCTATAATAATTATCGGGGTTAAAACCCAAGTGTAATATTTCAAATAACATAGCCAAAGGCTATTATGTAACAGAATGGCATGGGAAGCCATGAAATACATAATAGCATGAAGCCATATGCAGTATTGCTAATAGAACCCTATTGGCATGCCAAGCTATCCAAACCAATCTTGTTAGGTATACTAGGGCATTTTACACTTCTAAGTTTCACAATTTTTGAAATTTAAATTTTAGTGTTACTATTCCATTCATTGGTCAACAAAAATGTTGACTTTTGCATAGCTAATAGGTGCATTGGTTCCAATATCATCAACACACCACATTTTGCATTCAAAATTTGTTGGTATTGGTTGCCAATACCATTTCTAAGCCTAATATTAGTTGGGCAGAATTTTCAGTTTTTATGCATTGTCTTTACTGTTCCATTGGTCAATTTTGTAGTGGGAATTTGACAAACTGATCAACATGAAAGTTGTTCCTTTTTTTGTCTAGTTGCATTTCCTTTTTTGAATCACTCCACTTGAAGTTATGTAGCTCAAGTTGGGTCCAAAAACCACAACTAGCCGGATTAAAATTTTGTCCAGAATTTTTGGACTGACCATATCTACAGTGTAATGAATAGTGATTGCAACTCACTTGTTGAATAGGTTCTGATCATAATTTGGGTTAGGTTTCTTTATGAAAGTTGTTGGCCTATATCTTAGCTTGTTTGCTGGTAAAATTTCAGGTCAATTGGACCTTTCTACACTGATTTATGACCAAATGACCTAACACTATTCATTTGGTCATTTTGCCTAGGCAGACAGCAGGTCACCCGGATTAGGGCAAGCTTTTGGTCCACTTGGTTTGGTTTTATGGGCATGGTTTCTTCACCAAAGTTGTGCCATTATGTGTTTAGTTTCATGTCCAACTGGCCTTGCACAAATTAAACCTCTACAATTTAAGTTATGGCTGCCCAAACCTACTGAACTCGTGTCCAATTCTGCAAGTCACCTAGGGCAGCCACAGCAAACCCAAATCCCATCACTCAACACACTTCATTTTTGGTTTAAACAGAACTAAATGGTCACTAATTGACCATTAATACCCATTTTCATCATCACATGGTCAAAGTCCTATTTCTCCACTGCAAACCCTAACTCACACATTATCATTCATGCATTTTCATTGCATTTCATCAATCCACTTACAAAATGCACATTAAGGGCAGCCATAATAACCTTTTAACTTCATTAAACTCATCACAAATAAACCCTAACCATGGCTGCCAAAAATTTAGGGTTTACATATAATTAGTATTCAACAATTTTTCTTTGTAATTTGCACTCATTTATACTTACTCAACATAAATTTGAAGAGAAACATAAGTTTAAGTCACTAACCTCTTAGGGAGCTAATCCAAACCTTGTAAGAACTCTTTCTTTTTAATTCTTTCTGCTCCCAAAAGACTCACCAAGATGATAGAACAATTTTTCTGTGTTGGGAAATTTAAGTTTTAGTGGATGGAAACCCAAGAAATCAAGCTTGGTAAAGCTTGGTTATGGAGGGCTATGGTGAAGGTGAAACGGCAAGAAGAAGAAGAAAAAAAGGTGTTCTGATTTTTCTTCATTTTCCAGCCCATTTAGCCTCTTTTAAATAGAGTTATGCCATGTGTCCATATTAGATAGGTTGGGAGAACTTTAATGACATCATTATAATGTCATAAGTCCATTTTCCTTCATTTTCTCTTGATTTCTTATCTATTTAATTACAATTAAATTTTTAACAACATTTATTCATATTTTATGTTATATAAATTATTTATTTAACTGGACAAGTTGGCCAAAAATCATCTCTGAAGAACAAAATGACAAAAATGCCCTTCAATTGGCTTAATGGGCAAAAATTGTCTGTACCGATTGAAAATTTTTTCTAAGCATTTCCTTGGCATTCTAATGCCATAAGAACCTCAATAACCCTTCTCTGAAGTCCCAATAATTATTTTATAATTTTTCCCCCGGGTCTAGGGCTCCTAGTTGCGAGAACCGCAACTTCTCACAACTAACAAAATCCATAGTGACCTGGTCCTATTTCCATTCAGGTATGCTTATAGGCTATAGCAATCCTGATAGAACATGATGGTCTGCTTTGACTTGCTGACATGTCAAACACTTAGTCACACAGTCAGCTACATCCCTCTTCATACCAGGCCACCAATAATGAGGCTTCAAATCATTATACATTTTTGTGCTTCCCGGGTGCATAGCATAAACACTAGTGTGTGCTTCTTTCAGAATACTAGTCTTCAGTTCCCCATCATCTGGTACACACACTCTTCCTCTATAGTATAGATACCCATCTGCTTTCACCTCATAATCAGTTTCCTTCCCCTCTGGAATTTTACCCACAATAGCCATTAATTTTTCATCTGCCCTCTGCCCATCTTGTATTTGCTATAGCAGGGTTGGCCTCACTTGCAACTCAGCCAAAATAGCTCCATCTTAAGCTAAGGACAGACAGGCATTTAGTGATCTTAAAGCTGTGATGGACTTTCTGCTCAAGGCATCAGCAACTACATTTGCCTTCCCAGGATGATAATCTATCACACAATCATAGTCCTTGAGGAACTCAATCCATCGCCTCTGTCTAAGATTGAGCTCCTTCTGGGTTGACAAATATTTTAGACTCTTTTGGTCTGTATAGATGTAGAATTTTTCACCATATAAATAATGCCTCCATATCTTCAGTGCAAAGATAATTGCTGCTAACTCCAGGTAATGAGTAGGGTAGTTCTGTTCATGTGGCCTTAACTGCCTAGAAGCATAGGCGACCACTTTCCCCTTTTGCATCAATACACACCCTAGCCCATTATGCAAGGCATTTCTTTAGACCACAAAGTCTTTTCCCAACACTGGTTGTGTTATCACTGGTGCTTCTGTCAACATAGCCTTCAGCCTCTCAAAACTAGCTTGGCACTTGTCGTTCTAGTCAAATTTCACATTCTTGTGCAACAATTTGGTCATTGGAGCAGCTATAAGAGAAAACCCCTTCACAAATCTTCTGTAGTATCCAGCTAGTCCCAAGAAACTTCTGACCTCAGTTGTATTTCTGGGAGGCTTCCATTCCATCACTGCTTCTATCTTTTTGGGATCCACTCTAATCCACTCAGCTGATACTATGTGTCCTAGGAAAGAGATTTCACTCATCCAGAAGTCGCACTTGGACGGCTTGGCATACAGCTTCTTTTCTCGCAGAGTTTGCAGAATAATCCTCAAATGTTCATCATGTTCTTGCCTAGTCTAGGAATACACCAGAATATCATCAATAAAGACCACTACAAACCAATCTAAATATGGATGAAAGTTACGGTTCATAAGGTCCATAAATGCTACTGGTACATTTGTTAACCCAAATGGCATCACTAGTATTTCATAATGCCCATACCGGGTTCTGAATACAGTTTTTGACACATCTGCATCCTTTACCCTTAACTGATGATACCATGATCTGACATCAATTTTTGAAAATACATTGGCTCCCTTCAACTGATCAAACAGATCGTCAATTCTGGGCAACGGATATTTATTCTTCACAGTTACTTTGTTCAACTGCCAGTAATCAATACCCAATCTCAAGGTTCCATCCTTCTTCTTCACAAATAGCACTGGAGCTCCCCATGGTGACACACTGGGGCGTATGAACCCCTTATCAAGCAACTCTTGCATCTAAGTTTTCAACTCCGTGAATTCAATGGGTCCCATCCAACAAGGAGCAATAGAAATGGGTGCTGTACCCAGCATTACCTCAATAGCAAACTCAACTTCCCTTTCTAGGGGTAAACCAGACAACTCTTCAGGAAATACATCTGGTAAGTCTCTTACTGTGGGTATATCACATAAGCTTGGCTTAGCTTGCCTGGTATCAACCACATGTGCTAGGTAAGCTTCACAACCTTTTCTCATCAATCTTCTTACAACTATGGCTCAGATAACATTGGACAGGAAATTTATCCTTTCACCCACAACAGTGATCTCATTACCCTTAGAAGTTTTCAGAGAAATCCTCTTCAATTTGCAATCAACTATTGCCTAATGATGTGACAACCAGTCCATACCCAAAATCACGTCAAACTCATGGAAGGGCAACTCAATTAGGTCTGCCGAGAATTCATACCCCTGAATCCTCAACAGGAAACGCTTATACACTTTATTCACTACCACACTGTGGCCCAATGGATTTGTGACCAGAATTTCTTGATCACTCTCCTCTACTGGAACTCCCCTCTCTATGGGCAGTTTGATGCAAATGTAGAAATGAGTGGATCCTGGATCCACCAATGCATGCACAAGAGTGTTGTAGAGGGAAAACGTACCCCTTATGACATCCGGGGCATCTTGCTCCTCCTAAGCTCTGATGGCATAGGCCCTGGTAGGTACTCTAGTATCTGGCCTCTCAGTTGACTCGGATGCAGGCCTCAGTGATGGACTAGCTACCTCAGGTTTACCAGGCTTCCTACCCCTTTGTGGTGCAGGAGCAGGTCTGTCAGTTTGTGTTGGAGCAACAGTAGTAGTCCTCTTTGGACAATTCTTAATATGGTGTTCTGTCGATCTACACTGTAAGCATACACTGGTCACTTGCCAACAGTCCCCCTTATGCCACTTCTGGCAGTACTGACAGGCAGAAGATGCTGGGGCTAGTTCCCTGAACATCGTCCCTAGAGAGCTGTCCACTGATGGTGTGGATTGGCCTCTCCTAGGTGTGAACTGTGGTCTGGGCCCCTGAGACTGACCCTAACCATGTGGTGCTCCTGAACTTTGAGGAGGAGGACCCTTACTCTTCTTACTGAGAGCAGAAAATGTACTTCATTGACCCAGACCCCTCTTCTACTGTCTTTCCCTTCTATTTTGTTCATTGATTCTGACCCTTTCCACTTTTGATGCAGCATCTACTAGCTTAGCAAAATCAGTGATCTCCAATGCTGTGATCATGACTTTGATGTTGTCATTGAGCCCTTTTTCAAACCTTCTGCACCTCTCTACCTCTATAGGGACTATCTCCCTCCCATATCTGCTCAGTCTGACAAACTCACGCTCATATTCCACCACTAACAATTGCCTCTATCTCAGGCTGATAAACTCTCTTCTTCGCTCTTCCAAATACACTTTGCTCATATATTTCTTCCTGAACTCTGTGAGGAAGAATTCCCAAGTGATCTGTTCAGGTTGCACCTCACTAGTTACTGTGTCCCACCACTGATATGCATCATCCTGAAGTAGGGACACAGCACCCTCCAGGTTCTGCTCGGGGGTGCAGTTAAGCTGTTTCAAAACTCTGTTGGTTCTATCCAATAAGTTTTCTGCGGTCATGGGATTATCCTCCCTCTTCCCAAAGAAGTCTACAGCCCCATGCTTCCTCAATTTCTCCAAATGAGATTTCTATGGTGCTGGTGGTGGTTGTGGCTGTGGTTGTGGTGGTGGAATTGCCCCCATCATTTGCCGATAGAATTCGGTCATTTGCTAAAATAGAGCAAACTAAGGTTGGGCAGGTGCCTCAGCTGCTGGTGGAGCAGATTCTCCCCTGCCCCCAGATTCAGCTCTTGGTGGAGCACGACTCTCCACCTCTTCATCAACTGCTCTTTGCGAAGCAGGATCCATATCCTATTCAAAATAAGGAAACAAACAGATCTGCATCAGTGTCACCTCAACACTTACAAATGCAATGCAATGGTATGCACTCTATCTAGGCCCAGAAATGCCTAAACCGATGCTCTGACACCACTAAATGTGATACCCTTTATCGGTCGACAGTGTGGCCGAGCAAGTTATGCCACTCAGTGTGCCGGAGCACCAATTTATGTTTCTATTACAATTTATCCCTCTTAATTCATTTATTTTCAATTTTGATAAATTTACATTTTTCTGCAAATTTTATAGAAAATCCGGCAGAGTGCCTGCTTTAAATTGGAAAAGCAGTTCTTCTTAACCTGTTTAAAAACACTTCCAAAATAATTTCCAAATCTAAACTCTATTATACACATTCAAGTTAATCTCAAAATCTCAATCTCAAATCACAACACTATTTTCAAATATTTTTTTTCTTTTCACTTCATTACTTGAAGCATATTCATAAATATTTCTCAACATCTCATTTATCAATATACATTATGTAGAAAATCTCAATAATATGAAATTTCATATATTTACATTAATACATAATTATAAGATTTTATAGTTACAATCCAAACTAATACAAAATGCTCCCAAAATCCTATGTCCTACCATATGCACTACAGGTGTGAGGTGACTTGGGACTTCGGATGCAAATCTGAAGGCTCACCCGGTCTGATGTCTGCTGGGCCCACCTCTAGGTTTCCAGTACCTGTGCGTGGCAAAAGTAACGCGCCAAGCAATTCTGCTTAGTGGTGACAATATAAAATCAAAAAAAAAATAAAATAAAATGAATATGTAGAATGTGTGTTTACATTTTTGGTAGACTTATCTTTTGATATTAATTGCATTATTATTCGATTAAAATTTGGTAAGGCTTATTATCATTGCCCGAATAACCCATACTAATTGACTGGACTGGATAAATGAGTAAATTGGTACTGGGTACTAAGTACCTCGGACCATCACACCATCGGTCACATTGTGTCTCCCCGTGTGCAACAGAACAGCTATAAGCTGTAATAATTATCGGGGTTAAAACCCAAGTGTAATATTTCAAATAACATAGCCAAAGGCTATTATGTCACAGAATGCCATGGGAAGCCATGAAACACATAATGGCATAAAGCCATATGCAGTACTGCTAACAGAACCCTATTGGCATGCAAGCTATCCAAACCAATCTTGTTAGGTATACTAGGGCATTTTACACTTTTAAGTTTCACAATTTTTGAAATTTAAATTTTAGTGTTACTATTCCATTCATTGGTCAACAAAAATGTTGACTTTTGCATAGGCAATAGGTACATTGGTTCTAATATCATCAACATTATCACACCCTACCCCTCTGTAAGGCATAACATGATCCCGTAGTATACCTAATAAATTACCAACTCGTCTACTGATAACCCATTAAATACACTACAAGGGATTTTAAAACTTTTCTTACTTCTTTTTACAGTGGTGAGCACTATTTACAGGTGTTAAAAACCTTTTTGACCTGAAGTGAAATAGCTAATTCATTTGGACTATTAGTAATTTCTGTAAAAATTTTAGCAGAGTGCCATCTGTATTTTGGATAAAACAGTTCTTCAAAAACCTGTAAAAAGCACTTCAATATATTTCCCAATCTCAACTCAAATCCACAGTAATTTTTCAAATACTGAAATAAAGAAATACAGTACAATTTTTATAAGCCAAAATTTATTATAATTTACTTTACAACTTCAAGGTACAATTTTATTTCACAACTGCTCAAGACCAAAAACAATATATACATACAGTGGTCATACATTACAATACAAAATGCAAAATGTGGTATACTCGTTATACCCGATAATCTTTCGCTGGATGTACTAGCAGCCTAGTCTGCTGCCCTGTACATCTGTCTACCTGCGACAGCAATGAAAAGCTATCGCTGAGACAATGTCTCAGTGGTGCACAACATTAACCAAATACAACTTTAAATCACAATTCATAAATCATATAAATAATGGATACGTAAAACCATAGTTAAATTCAAGACAATGAATGTCATAAGGAATTTAGCACAATATCACATTAAATCTTAGTAATCAAAACATAGTTAAATTCAAAAGACAGTGAATGTCAATAAGAATTTAAACTCCTTTCCACAATATCACAATAAATCTCAATAGTCAAAACATGATTAAATGCAAAAGACAGTGAATGTCAATAAGAATTTAAACTCCATTTCACAAATTATCAAATCGCATAATAACACAATTTAGTCGAATAATTTAAGAATACAGTGTTGCCAATTCATTCACAACTTAAGCCATGACACAAAATTTCCGATCAATGCCGCGTTGTACACCACGACAAAGCAATCACAACCCCATTAATCGAAATCAATGAGGAAGGGAGCTAGCTATATAATGAGTACTCATCTGATCACCTCAGAGAGGTAGGAAAAATAAACGATCACGACTCCATAAATGGAAAAGGAATGTAACACCCCCGTTGTATAGCCTGGTATATTTCACTGTTCCGGTGACCGGTGTCGGTCCGGACAAATAAAGAGATTAGAGCCACACTTAAGACAACATGAGAAGCCATAAACACAAATAATTAGTAATATTTAATTAGTTAACTATAAATAAGAAAAACAGAATATAAGAGGTTAAACGAGCCGAGAGTCACAGCGATGAGTGACCTCCTGAACGATCATGAAGTCGTTTTAAACTCAAATTTCGAACCGTAAAGTGACGCCATGTCCTTAGGACACTTATGAACACAGTGGAAAAGAGAAAATCACGAAAAAGAACTGTTAAGTCAGTCAAATAATTAGGTCAGGGAGCCGGAAGAAATATTAGATTATTTGCAAACCGGGATGAACCGGCGAGGGGCAATTTGGTCAATTGACCCCGAGAGCTGACTCCTGACCTAACTGTAAAATAAAATCAGAGAAAAGAAAATTTTGGAATCGAGAATTAAATTAAAGAACTAATAGAAAAATAAATAGAAAAAAAAAGAGAAAAGGAAAGAGGTTGGAAAAGTCAAAGTTGAGACATCACTAATGATGTCATAAACAAATTTGTTAAATACTTATTAAAATTGATATTTATGGTCTTCCAAAGCAAAAAACATATAAGGGAAGAAAAGAAAAAAGAAATTTATTAGAAAGCTCTTCTCCTTCCATCAAGTGCCGCCCCACTCCTCCATGAAAGCTTCTTCCACTTAAGCTTACTTTAAGCTTGAATTTCTTCATCCAATCAACATCACTCCCCTAGAAACTTCATTAGACCTTGCAATCTCAACCTAGGAACAAGAAAGAAAGAGGAAAGGAAGAGAGAAAGTGAAGAATTGGCATTTAAAGTTAAGGTTAGTATGTTAAACTTCTTATTTCTTCACTTAAATGCATGATTAATGGTTGAAATGAACTTAGGATTAAGGAAATGAAATAAAAATATGGGGGAAGGACAAACTAGAATTTCAGCCAGCCATGGATGTGGGAGAGTTTGATGTATTTTGAATGAATTAAATGTGTTAGTAAGCTTGCATGAGAATGGTAGTAAGTTGGAAATGCATAAATGGGAGTAAATGCAACATTTTAGTGTAGTTAGGGTTTGAATATTAGGGTTTGTGAACCAAAAAAATTGGAGAAATGCATAAATGATATTTTTCACCAATTGTGGACTGAAAAATGGTCAATAATGACCAAATAAATTGTGTGGGAATGGTGGAAAATTTAGCTAAATTCGTAGGTCAATGGTCATGCTGCTGGCAGCATGACCAAACCTACTTTGAAGGACCAAAACTCAAATTTTACAAGCCTAATGGATATGCCACCAATTGGAGATGAAAATAGACATAAAAGAGCACAACTTTCATTAAGGAACCATGACCAAAAACTGACTAAAACTTGGTGAAACAATTGACCAAAGTGAGTTGATAGCAGGCTGCCCTGCACCAAACTGACCAAATGAACAGTAACTGTTCATTTGGTTATAACTCGAGCTAGGTAGGTCAAATTGACCTGAAAATTTACCAGCAATTAGATATGATATAGACCTAAAACTTTCATGAAGAACACCAACCCAAATTAGGCCGTTAACTCATTCAAATCATTGAGCAAAGTTAAAATTTATGTACTGAAATTCTGCAGATTTTTAGTTGAGCAGCAATGTTTGGATAGCTATAACTCTCTCTAGAAAACTCGGATTTAGGCGATTCTTAAACCGATGGAAACCTAAGACATAGTACAACATTTCATATGAAGAAAGTGAGACCAAATTATGAACTTAACTTGATCAAACAATTGACCAAAGTTGGACCAAAAATCTGCCAGCACCTAAATTGCAGTATGAACAGTGCATGTGAACAGTAAACTTATTTTGGCCATAACTTGAGCTACAAAACTCCGATTGAGGTGATCCAAAAATGAGAATACACTTAAGACAATAAGGAACATTTTCTATGAAGGAAGTTTTGTCAAATTCCAACAGTAGATTGACCAATGGAATAGTGCAACTTCGGAGAACCAAAACCGAAAATTGGCAATTTTGCCAATTTGACCTAAGCTTTAAACAAATGACCAAAACCAACAAGTTTGGTGACCAAAATGTGGTATGTGGGTGAAGTTGAAGTTCCCATACCTATTAACCCTTAGAAAGTCAATAATTTGACTTGAATAGTGCAGTGAATAGTAACCCGAAATACAAAATTTCGAGAACGTCGAATTTAACACGTTAGAGCTAGCTAAATGTGAAGTTAAGTTTATTTTGGATTTATTTTAAGTTCTAGTACTGAAACATTGTAAAATTATGTGTTTCAGTTGAAAAGAATATCGGGAAGGAACCCGAGGAACCAAGTCGAGGCTAAAGGACGACTCGTTTGAGGTTTGTGCACAACGTATACTTTTATAATCATCTTTTGCATATTGTTTTGAATAATGTGAAATATTGGATTATGGCATTCTTATGATGCTTGATTTAAATTGTGAAAGTTATTGTGTATATTTGAAATGACAATGTTTAGCAAATTGTTAAGATAAGTTTTGAAACCACAGTGTCATGACCATATATTTGAACACCTCACTAGCACGACTAGTATGGGTAATTAGTTTCGAATTTTGATTCCTTCTCTGGAGAAGTGTTGAGGTGTGCCAGTAGAAGAGGATGTGAATGGATATCCATATATTTGAGCTAGCTAGCCTTGTGATATGATTTCTCTTTAGCCTCTGGCTATTGAGATTCATGTGATTTCTCTTTAGCCTCTGGCTATTGAGATTCATGTGATTTCTCTTTAGCCTCTGGCTATTGAGATTCTATTTGTTTCGAATGGCATGATCTAGCTGTGGGTTTTATGAAATGTGTTTTGATACTTTGAAACGAACTTGGTTTACATGTAAAACCTTACAATGCATGATTGTATTTAATTTTCATGTTTAGCCAAATTTTTGAATGAATGTGCTTTAAGTTTTGCATAAAGATTATTTTAGTATATTGTGCACCATCGAGTCCTAGTACTCAATGATAGCTTTATCATTGCCGCAGAATCAGAGACTAGAGGAGCAGCAGACTGAGCTGCTGAGGTGTGAGAAGCTACCAGCCTAAAGTTTTCGGGTATAATTTATACCCTAACCGTAAATATTTCTTTTGATGTATATATTGCACATAAATGTATGGACATGTACATGGGTCTTGAGCAGTTTGTACAAAGTTTGTATAAAAGTTGTAATAAATTTTAATTTGGACTTTTTGAATGTAAATTTTAGTATGATGAATATATAAATTGTTTATCTTGAATGGAATATGAATAAATGATATTGATGGACAGTATTTTGAAGGAATTATTGAACTTGTGAATTTGAGAAATTGATTGAGATTGAGTTTGAAATTGAAGTAGTGGTTGAGAAAAACTTTTAGAAGTGCTTTTTACAGGTATTCGAAGAACGGTTTTCTCAAAATACAGAGGAAACTCTGTCAAAATTTTTATAAAATTTGCGGAAAACTAAAATGGCCAAAAATATTAATTAGTTTTAATTTCGACTAAATGTTTTAAATACTTATTTGAAATGCTCACCACTTATCAAAAATAGGAAAATTGTTTTAAAATCCCTTGTAGGGTACTTAATGAGTTATCGGTAGGTGAAGTGCGGTAGTTCATTAGGTATTCTACGGGATCATGTGATGCCTTACAGAGGGGTAAGGTGTGACAAGGAAAATAAACGATCACAACCCCATAAATGGAGAAGGAAAGATATGATACTGTCATGCTAAGTGTGAAGACAAAATCAATTCCAAACATTTTATTCAAATGATTCGTGAGAATCCAATAAATTTCCAAAGTCATAATTTCATTCACAAAATGGCAACACAATTAATAATTAACTTCAATTTTCACAAATCACACTAAATCAATTTTTCCACGATTTGGACCTTTTACAATGCTTTTCAAGCAATAAGTATCCATTAAAACACATTTCCATATTTGAAAACAATAATATACAAATAGTCATAATTTATTTCAATTGAAAAATTCAAAAGAAATAACTGTTGTGCACAAACACAATTTAAAACAATAAAATATAAATAATCGTAATTTATTTCAATTAAAAAAATCAAAAGAAATACTTATTGTGCACAAACACAATTTAAAACAATACAAATAATCATAATTTATTCCAATTAAAAAATTCAAAAGAATTAATTATTGTGCACAAACACAATTTAAAAGAATACAAATAATCATAATTTATTCCAATTGAAAAATTCAAAAGAATTATTTATTGTGCACAAACCTCTGATAACTGTCTCCTGGTCTTGACTCAGTGTTTCCTTCACCTTCCCTGAGTCTTTGCTAACTCAGAAATACAATTTGAAGTGTTTCAGTACTTAATTAAACTGTCTCTAACGATAATGCTTGATAAGTAATTCACTCAATGCTATTATTTGCTTAATCAACTTAATATATCGACCCTCGATGCGTTCTAGGTAAATTACGTTTTAAGGTTACGAATATATCAAATTTGTTAAATACTTATTAAAATTGATATTTATGGTCTTCCAAAGCAAAAAACATATAAGGGAAGAAAAGAAAAAAGAAATTTATTAGAAAGCTCTTCTCCTTCCATCAAGTGCCGCCCCACTCCTCCATGAAAGCTTCTTCCACTTAAGCTTACTTTAAGCTTGAATTTCTTCATCCAATCAACATCACTCCCCTAGAAACTTCATTAGACCTTGCAATCTCAACCTAGGAACAAGAAAGAAAGAGGAAAGGAAGAGAGAAAGTGAAGAATTGGCATTTAAAGTTAAGGTTAGTATGTTAAACTTCTTATTTCTTCACTTAAATGCATGATTAATGGTTGAAATGAACTTAGGATTAAGGAAATGAAATAAAAATATGGGGGAAGGACAAACTAGAATTTCAGCCAGCCATGGATGTGGGAGAGTTTGATGTATTTTGAATGAATTAAATGTGTTAGTAAGCTTGCATGAGAATGGTAGTAAGTTGGAAATGCATAAATGGGAGTAAATGCAACATTTTAGTGTAGTTAGGGTTTGAATATTAGGGTTTGTGAACCAAAAAAATTGGAGAAATGCATAAATGATATTTTTCACCAATTGTGGACTGAAAAATGGTCAATAATGACCAAATAAATTGTGTGGGAATGGTGGAAAATTTAGCTAAATTCGTAGGTCAATGGTCATGCTGCTGGCAGCATGACCAAACCTACTTTGAAGGACCAAAACTCAAATTTTACAAGCCTAATGGATATGCCACCAATTGGAGATGAAAATAGACATAAAAGAGCACAACTTTCATTAAGGAACCATGACCAAAAACTGACTAAAACTTGGTGAAACAATTGACCAAAGTGAGTTGATAGCAGGCTGCCCTGCACCAAACTGACCAAATGAACAGTAACTGTTCATTTGGTTATAACTCGAGCTAGGTAGGTCAAATTGACCTGAAAATTTACCAGCAATTAGATATGATATAGACCTAAAACTTTCATGAAGAACACCAACCCAAATTAGGCCGTTAACTCATTCAAATCATTGAGCAAAGTTAAAATTTATGTACTGAAATTCTGCAGATTTTTAGTTGAGCAGCAATGTTTGGATAGCTATAACTCTCTCTAGAAAACTCGGATTTAGGCGATTCTTAAACCGATGGAAACCTAAGACATAGTACAACATTTCATATGAAGAAAGTGAGACCAAATTATGAACTTAACTTGATCAAACAATTGACCAAAGTTGGACCAAAAATCTGCCAGCACCTAAATTGCAGTATGAACAGTGCATGTGAACAGTAAACTTATTTTGGCCATAACTTGAGCTACAAAACTCCGATTGAGGTGATCCAAAAATGAGAATACACTTAAGACAATAAGGAACATTTTCTATGAAGGAAGTTTTGTCAAATTCCAACAGTAGATCGACCAATGGAATAGTGCAACTTCGGAGAACCAAAACCGAAAATTGGCAATTTTGCCAATTTGACCTAAGCTTTAAACAAATGACCAAAACCAACAAGTTTGGTGACCAAAATGTGGTATGTGGGTGAAGTTGAAGTTCCCATACCTATTAACCCTTAGAAAGTCAATAATTTGACTTGAATAGTGCAGTGAATAGTAACCCGAAATACAAAATTTCGAGAACGTCGAATTTAACACGTTAGAGCTAGCTAAATGTGAAGTTAAGTTTATTTTGGATTTATTTTAAGTTCTAGTACTGAAACATTGTAAAATTATGTGTTTCAGTTGAAAAGAATATCGGGAAGGAACCCGAGGAACCGAGTCGAGGCTAAAGGACGACTCGTTTGAGGTTTGTGCACAACGTATACTTTTATAATCATCTTTTGCATATTGTTTTGAATAATGTGAAATATTGGATTATGGCATTCTTATGATGCTTGATTTAAATTGTGAAAGTTATTGTGTATATTTGAAATGACAATGTTTAGCAAATTGTTAAGATAAGTTTTGAAACCACAGTGTCATGACCATATATTTGAACACCTCACTAGCACGACTAGTATGGGTAATTAGTTTCGAATTTTGATTCCTTCTCTGGAGAAGTGTTGAGGTGTGCCAGTAGAAGAGGATGTGAATGGATATCCATATATTTGAGCTAGCTAGCCTTGTGATATGATTTCTCTTTAGCCTCTGGCTATTGAGATTCATGTGATTTCTCTTTAGCCTCTGGCTATTGAGATTCATGTGATTTCTCTTTAGCCTCTGGCTATTGAGATTCTATTTGTTTCGAATGGCATGATCTAGCTGTGGGTTTTATGAAATGTGTTTTGATACTTTGAAACGAACTTGGTTTACATGTAAAACCTTACAATGCATGATTGTATTTAATTTTCATGTTTAGCCAAATTTTTGAATGAATGTGCTTTAAGTTTTGCATAAAGATTATTTTAGTATATTGTCCACCATCGAGTCCTAGTACTCGTGATAGCTTTATCATTGTCAGATACAGAGACTAGAGGAGCAGCAGTCGAGTCTTTGAGGTGTGAGAAGCTACCAGCCTAAAGTTTTCGGGTATAATTTATACCCTAACTGTAAATATTTCTTTTGATGTATATATTGCACATAAATGTATGGACATGTACATGGGTCTTGAGCAGTTTGTACAAAGTTTGTATAAAAGTTGTAATAAATTTTAATTTGGACTTTTTGAATGTAAATTTTAGTATGATGAATATATAAATTGTTTATCTTGAATGGAATATGAATAAATGATATTGATGGATGATTTTGAAGGAATTATTGAACTTGTGAATTTGAGAAATTGATTGAGATTGAGTTTGAAATTGAAGTAGTGGTTGAGAAAAACTTTTAGAAGTGCTTTTTACAGGTATTCGAAGAACGGTTTTCTCAAAATACAGAGGAAACTCTGTCAAAATTTTTATAAAATTTGCGGAAAACTAAAATGGCCAAAAATATTAATTAGTTTTAATTTCGACTAAATGTTTTAAATACTTATTTGAAATGCTCACCACTTATCAAAAATAGGAAAATTGTTTTAAAATCCCTTGTAGGGTACTTAATGAGTTATCGGTAGGTGAAGTGCGGTAGTTCATTAGGTATTCTACGGGATCATGTGATGCCTTACAGAGGGGTAAGGTGTGACAAGGAAAATAAACGATCACAACCCCATAAATGGAGAAGGAAAGATATGATACTGTCATGCTAAGTGTGAAGACAAAATCAATTCCAAACATTTTATTCAAATGATTCGTGAGAATCCAATAAATTTCCAAAGTCATAATTTCATTCACAAAATGGCAACACAATTAATAATTAACTTCAATTTTCACAAATCACACTAAATCAATTTTTCCACAGTTTCAGACCTTTTACAATGCTTTTCAAGCAATAAGTATCCATTAAAACACATTTCCATATTTGAAAACAATAATATACAAATAGTCATAATTTATTTCAATTGAAAAATTCAAAAGAAATAACTGTTGTGCACAAACACAATTTAAAACAATAAAATATAAATAATCGTAATTTATTTCAATTAAAAAAATCAAAAGAAATACTTATTGTGCACAAACACAATTTAAAACAATACAAATAATCATAATTTATTCCAATTAAAAAATTCAAAAGAATTAATTATTGTGCACAAACACAATTTAAAAGAATACAAATAATCATAATTTATTCCAATTGAAAAATTCAAAAGAATTATTTATTGTGCACAAACCTCTGATAACTGTCTCCTGGTCTTGACTCAGTGTTTCCTTCACCTTCCCTGAGTCTTTGCTAACTCAGAAATACAATTTGAAGTGTTTCAGTACTTAATTAAACTGTCTCTAACGATAATGCTTGATAAGTAATTCACTCAATGCTATTATTTGCTTAATCAACTTAATATATCGACCCTCGATGCGTTCTAGGTAAATTACGTTTTAAGGTTACGAATATATCACATTCGATAGTCTTTTAGGGTTGGTACATGTTATCAAATTCATTTCCATGCATCTTGCATTTTCTTGCAATTTGCTGGATTCCGGGATACTAGTTTGACCTAGCCGGACGACCTAGTTCCCTTGGTTTTCGGGTTTCGGTCAAAACTATAAAATTGTAGATCTATGTCTTATTGCACGCGGGGCAAAATTTTAGGTCATTTTGAGTTATGTAGACCAAGTTATGGTCATTTTACTATTGCTGGTCAAATTGCATCAAAATTGGTCACTTTGGGTCATTTTAGGTCAATTTTGGTTCGGCCAGTTTTTGGACCCGAAATTGTGCAAGCTATTTGACTTGCTTATGGTCATTTCTGGGCTTTTCTGTCTGCATAGGACTTGTAGATATAGGTCTTAACTATTCATGGTCAAAATTTCAGGTCAATTGGACCTGTTTTGGGTGAGTTATTGCCTAAAAACTAACTGCTGCCCAAATGGTCAATTTTTAGGCCTTAATTGCACTAATCCGAATTTGGTCACTTTTCAAGTTACCTTACAAGCAGAATTTTAGCAAGCTTCCTTCATGAAAGTTGGCACATTTTGTGCCTAGTTTCACCTCCAATTGGTCTCATACCAATTGGAGCCACACACTTAAAGTTCTAGGCCAAAATGCATACTGCCCTATTGCACTTTCTTTATTACTCATCAAAGCTCACTTTTAGCATTTACCAATTCACATTCATGCCTCTTTCTGGTTCGTACCATAACCTTAACATATTTTACCACATATTGTTGATCATTTTGGCAACTTACAATCACATTCAATATGCTTATTATAGTCCAGAATTTACCAACTTTAATTTACACACAATTTAACTACATAACAAGCTCATTTACATGCCTAGACTCAAACCCTTGTACACATATACAATCTGCCATAGCAAGCACCATAATTCAACCACGTAATTTCATAAACCAACCCATGAAATAACATTTTTTTGGTTCACAATGCAAGCTGCTAATTCATACATCACACTCCATTAATTTCCAAGCTTCCAAATTCAAATACACATTCACAATATACTTAGTATACATCACCCAATTTATTCCTACACATATAAACATATAATCAACCCTTTAATCTACCATTTACAAGCAAGAATAAACTGCCCTCAAGTAGTTTCCATGGCTGCCAAAAATAAACATCTCCCTTAGAACATCAAACTCCAAAATTCTTTCCACAATTCAAGCACCCATAACCTCCTTACTAACTTTAATGAAGCACTAACCAAAAACACAAACTTACCACTTTGAAAACTCTTCAAAATCTCTCCAAAACTTGGTCTTCTTGCTGCCAATCTACTGCCCAAGTGGTGTAGACTAACTTTGATGAAGGAACTTAGGAAGAAATTGGCTTACTTCATGCATGCATGGAGCTTGGCCATGGATGGCCATGGAGGAACTTGAGAGAAAAAGAAGAATTCGGCTGGTTCTGGTTTGGGAGGTTGAAGATGGTAGTTTCATTCCACTAATGCTTAATATGGGTCCCTTAAGAGGTCACTAGTGGAGCACTAAATAGGTTAAATAAGTCATAAATCTTAATTTCCTTAATTTTGCTCATTTGCCACTAATCTTTACTATTTACATAATGTATCTCAATTTATTTTTTCATGTCATTTCTAAAGTGTTATATCATTTATTTTTAATTGACATTGAGGTCAAAATGCAACTCGGGGTGTCAAATGACCACAATACCCCTGTTTGGGTTGTATTTCCAATTTTTCGATAACACCGAGTTTTATCCATTTTTCGATTTCTCACTTTTCTTTGTACTAATTAATTAATTTTTCTTTGATATTTCTAATGGAATTTATACTTCAATTAATGTCTCTATAAGTCCTAAAAATGTTTTCCAGGGTTCCCCGCAGTCCAAGGCTAGTCAACAGTCCACGCCGTGACTTCCTGGTGCGGTCACCCATCGCTAGGGTTCTCGGCTCGCTTAACTTGATTACATTTCTTTGCTATTATTTTTCTTTTGTTTTTCTTGTGTTTTATTTTCTTGTATTTCATTATTTTATGTCTCCTCAATCATAACGAAGTGTAGTTCTAGGCATCCTAGCTGGCCGGACAACACTGGTCACCGGAACAATAGAACGCACTACCGAACTTAGGGGTGTTACAATTCTCACCCCCTTAAAATAAATTTCGTCCATGAAATTTTACCCAATAGCCATCTTACAATAGTCATATGTTTATTTTCTCCTTTCTATAAGATCGTATAATCTTCTTTTCCTCAAATTTGTATAAGACTTTTAACAATCTAATACAACATTTAATTTATTTGTATAACACCAATCTCCTCTTACTGTTATGCTGTCTAATATTTGGGTTCATGTTCCTTCTTGAATGACCCCTTGCGGTCATGTTAGAATCATTTATCTAGTCATTGGTCCTCTGACCATTCTAATCCATAGTCTTCCTCACATTCGTAACATTTCTTTGTTATATCTAAACCAACTGTTCGAATTTTTTTTTTTTACTTCCATAACTCTTTTTATCTGTCAATATTCTATAACTTACTTCCTTTTGTACTGAACTATAACCTTTCGATATTCTAACTTTTGAGTTTTAGATCCTTAAGTAGGATTTACAAACTTATTTCTAACAATTAAATTATGTCCTGGCATAACTATACCAAAACAGACGTCGTTGGCAACCATTCTCATCTAGGTGTACTATCGGGTAGTACGTAGCTCTACACAATAATCTCAAGTTTGTACTGTAATCTACAGCTTACAGTATAAACGTCAAGAACATTGCATAGTTACTACGATACATCCCAATAGATCAAATTTTCTGATATTTTATCCTTTTCGAATTTACTGATATCCGAAACTTATTCTGATTACAATATTCATTAACAATTACTAACAGTAACATCTTTGCCCTCATTTAGAGCAAGTATATTACCACAACTTACTTTTACTTCCTCTTGCCTTACGTTAAATAGGCTTGCCATTTAGCTTTATAATTTATGGTGTGTTAGAAAATACTTGTCGTCGATAAACTCTTTCAAAACTAATTTCACTTATTATCACAATCCTTATCCTAAAGGACTAATCATTAATGTATCAAAATTTATTCCCCTGTAAAGGAATAACAATAGAACATATAGTTCTAACACTAACATAAAAGTATGTAGACCCCAGGTCAAACAATACATATATATATCTTAGTTACTATTTGAGAAAGTACCAGCAATAATATCAAAAGTTTAAGCCTCTTCTCTCTGCCGTATAGTGTATACTCTAGCTGGAGCATCACCCTGTTCTGGCTGATTCACAGTACTCTGACTTTTAGGTGTACTACCCGTACCTCTACCTCTGCCTCTACTAACTGATGGTGAACTCTTTAGGGTAGAAACTTGGGTTGATCCCTTTGGTGTAGTAAATGATCCAGAACGACATGGATTTACACAATCCCTAGCAAAATGACCAGTCTCTCCACAATTAAAACATGCTCGTATGGCTCTATAACATACCCCACTATGTGGTTTACCACAAGTTTCACAAAGTCGATCTGACAGCGCATTCTTGGGTTTCTGTTGAGTTTGCTGATCGGATCGGGGTGGTTTCTGTGCAAAAGATCTATCTCTAATGGACTTCTTACAACCTCTGCTGTGTCCCCCATAACCTCTTTCCAGTAGGACCACTGGAACTCTATTCTACTGATTTTCCCTCTTTCTCTGTCTTCTCTGATTTCTTTTTCTCAGGAGCAGCTTCAGACTAAATTCTTTCCAACTCTATGGCTTGAGAAACAAGTTCAGAGAAGTTAGTATGTTTGAATCCGACTACTTGTAATCTGATACTGGGCATTAAGCCGGTTTCAAATATCTTATATCTCTCCCTGCTGGTAGCAAGTAGACTTACTGTATAATGGCTTAGGCGGGAAAATTCTCTTTCATACTCAGCCACTGATCTGCTCCCCTGTTTCAGACTTAGGAACTCTTGCAGCTTCTGGTCTACATAAGCATCAGGGACATATTTTTGTCTGAATTCCCTGAGAAAGTCATTGCATGTTAGCACTGCAGGTTCTACTAGACTATGGGGAATGGTTTTCCACCAGTCATAAGCATCCCCCTGTAGCAAAGATACTGAGTATTGAAATTTGAGCTCTTCTGTGCAGTGCAGTTTCTTGAATACCCTATCCATCCTCTCTAACCACTGTTCTGCCTCTAGAGGATCTACTGTCCCCTTGAACTCTGTAGCCCCATATTTCATCAATTTGTCATACTGTCTAGCAGAAGACTGTGGTTGTACCACTGGTGTCTGTATTGGGACTTGAGTAGGCACATTACCAGCCATTTATTGGAACATTGCAGCCATCTGCTGAGCAAACTGAGTAGGAAACTGCGGTACTGTGGGGGCTAGTGCTGCTGAACCACTGACATTGTGTAGGGCTGGGGCATCCCCTTGTACCTCAGCCTCTATCGATTGATCGACTGAATGATCACCCTCTTCCATAGTTAATTCGAGGATCTTAGACCTCCTGAACAAATAACACAAGGAGATTTTCTCCCGTTAGTGCATATTTATAATGTAATATACTGTATGTATCAAATAATGACATTGAGCAGTTGTACTATGGAGAAAGAATATTCAAATTATAGGTGAAAACAGAATTTTAAAAACTTTGCTCTTATACCACTAAAATATGTCACACTCTACCCCTCTGTAAGGCATAATATGATCCCGTAGTATACCTAATGAATTACCAACTTCGTCTACTGATAACCCATTAAATACACTACAAGGGATTTTAAAACTTTTCTTACTTCTTTTTACAGTGGTGAGCACTATTTACAGGTGTTTAACTTGCTTATGGTCATTTCTGGGCTTTTCTGTCTGCATAAGACTTGTAGATATAGGTCTTAACTATTCATGGTCAAAATTTCAGGTCAATTGGACCTGTTTTGAGTGAGTTATTGCCTAAAAACTAACTGCTGCCCAAATGGTCAGTTTTTAGGCCTTAATTGCACTAATCCGAATTTGGTCACTTTTCAACTTACCTTACAAGCAGAATTTTGGCAAGCTTCCTTCATGAAAGTTGGCACATTTTGTGCCTAGTTTCACCTCCCATTGGTCTCATACCAATTGGAGCCACACACTTAAAGTTCTAGGCAAAAATGCATACTGTCCTATTGCACTTTCTTTATTACTCATCAAAGCTCACTTTTAGCATTTACCAATTCACATTCATGCCCATTTCTGGTTTGTACCATAACCTAAACATATTTTACCACATATTGTTGATCATTTTGGTAGCTTACAATCACATTCAATATCCACATTACAGTGCAGAATTTACCAACTTTAATTTACACACAATTTAACTACATAACAAGCTCATTTACATGCCTAAACTCAAACCCTTGTACACATATACAATTTGCCATAGCAAGCACCATAATTCAACCATGTAATTTCATAAACCAACCCATGAAATAACATTTTTTTGGTTCACAATGCAAGCTGCCAATTCATACATCACACTCTATTAATTTCCAAGCTTCCAAATTCAAATACACATTCACAATATACTTAGTATACATGACCCAATTTATTCCTACACATATAAATACATAATCCACCCTTTAATCTACCATTTACAAGAAAGAATAAACTGCCCTCAAGTAGTTTCCATGGCTGCCAAAAATAAACATCTCCCTTAGAACATTAAGATCCAAAATTCTTTCCACAATTCAAGTACCCATAATCTCCTTACTAACTTTAATGAAGCACTAACCAAAAACACAAACTTAGTAATTTGGAAACTCTTCAAAATCTCTCCAAAACTTGGTCTTCTTGCTGCCAATCTACTGCCCAAGTGGTGTAGACTAACTTTGATGAAGGAACTTAGGAAGAAATTGGCTTACTTCATGCATGCATGGAGCTTGGCCATGGATGGCCATGGAGGAACTTGAGAGAAAAAGAAGAATTCGGCTGGTTCTGGTTTGGGAGGTTGAAGATGGTATTTTCATTCCACTAATGCTTAATATGGGTCCCTTAAGAGGTCACTAGTGGAGCACTAACTTGGTTAAATAAGTCATAAATCTTAATTTCCTTAATTTTGCTCATTTGCCACTAATCTTTTACTATTTACATAATGTATCTCAATTTATTTTTTCATGTCATTTCTAAAGTTTTATATCATTTATTTTTAATGGACATTGAGGTCAAAAGGCAACTCGGGGTGTCAAATGACCACAATGCCCCTGTTTGG
Source organism: Hevea brasiliensis (assembly GCF_030052815.1). Classification (NCBI taxonomy): domain Eukaryota; kingdom Viridiplantae; phylum Streptophyta; class Magnoliopsida; order Malpighiales; family Euphorbiaceae; genus Hevea; species Hevea brasiliensis. Next base: position 58,107,780 of record NC_079502.1, on the reverse strand, counting down.
GTTGTATTCCCGATTTTTCGGTAACACCGGGTTTTGTCCATTTTTCGATTTCTCACTTTTCTTTGTACTAATTAATTAATTTTTCTTTGATATTTCTAATGGCATTTATACTTCAATTGATATCTCTATAAGTCTTAAAAATGTTTTCCAGGGTTCCCCGCAGTTCAGGGCTAGTCAATGGTCCACGCCATGACTTCCCGGTGCGGCCACCCATCGCTAGGGTTCTCGGCTCGCTTATCTTGATTACATTTCTTTGCTATTATTTTTTTTTTGTTTTTCTTGTGTTTTATTTTCTTGTATTTCATTATTTTATGTCTCCTCAATCATAACGAAGTGTAGTTCTAGGCATCCTAGCTGTCCGGACAACACTGGTCACCGGAACAGTAGAACGCACTACCGAACTTAGGGGTGTTACAAACATACCACATTTTGCATTCAAAATTTGTTGGTATTGGTTGCCAATACCATTTCTAAGCCTAATATTAGTTGGGCAGAATTTTTAGTTTTTATGTATTGTATTTACTGTTCCATTGGTAAATTTTGTAGTAGGAATATGGCAAACTAATCATCATGAAAGTTATTCTTTATTTTGTCTAGTTGCTTTTCCTTTTTTGAATCACTCCATTTGGATTTTTGTAGCTTAAGTTTGGTCCAAAAACCACAGCTGGCCAGATTGAAATTTTGTCCAGAATTTCTGGACTGACCATATCTACAATATAATAAACAGTGGCTGTAACTCACTTGTTGAATAGGTTCTGGCCATAATTTGGGTTAGGTTTCTTCATGAAAGTTGTTGGTCTATATCGCTGCTTGTTACTTGTAAAATTTCAAGTCAATTGGACCTTTATACACTGAATTATGGCAAAATGACCAAACACCGTTCATTTGGTCATTTTGCCCATGCAGACAGCTGGTCACCCGGATTAGGACAAGCTTTTGGTCCACTTGGTTTGGTTATATGGGCATGGTTTCTTCACCAAAGTTGCGCCATTATGTGTCTAGTTTCATGTCCAATTGGCCTTGCACCAATTGAACCTCTACAATTCATGTTATGGCTGCCCAAACTTGCTGGACTCATGTCCAATGCTGCAGGTCACCTAGGGCAGCCACACCAAACCCAAATTCCATCACTCAACACACTTCATTTTTGGTTTAAACAGAACTAAATGGTCACTAATTGACCATTAATACCCATTTTCATCATCACATGGTCAAAGTCCCATTTCTCCACCCTAAACCCTAACTCACACATTACCATTCATGCATTTTCATTGCATTTCTTCAATCTACTTACAAAATGCACATTAAGGGCAGCCATAATAACCTTTTAACTTCATTAAACTCATCACAAACAAACCCTAACCATGGCTGCAAAAAATTTACAGTTTACATGCAATTGGTATTCAACAAATTTTCTTTGTAATTTACACTCATTTATACTTACTCAACATAAATTTGAAGAGAAACACAAGTTTAAGTCACTAGCCTCTTAGGGAGCTAATCCAAAGCTTGTAAGAACTCTTTCTTTTTAATTCTTTTTGCTCCCAAAAGGCTCACCAAGATGATAAAACAATTTTTTTTGTGTTGAAAAATTTAAGTTTTAATGGATGGAAACCCAAGAAATCAAGCTTGGTAAAGCTTGGTTATGGAGGGCTATGGTGAAGGTGAAATGGCAAGAAGAAGAAGAAGAAGAAGAAAAGGTGTTCTGATTTTTTTTCATTTTTCAGCCCATTTAGCCTCTTTTAAATAGATTTATGCCATGTGTCCATATTAGATAGGTTGGGAGAACTTTAATGACATCATTATGATGTCATAAGTCCATTTTCCTTCATTTTCTCTTCATTTCTTGTCTATTTAATTACAATTAAATTTTTAACAACATTTATTCATATTTTATATTATATAAATTATTTATTTAACTGGAAAAGTTGGCCAAAAATAATCTATGAAGACAAAATGATCAAAATGCCCTCCGTTTGGCTTAACAGGCCAAAATTGTCTGTACCGATTGAAAAACTTTTCTAAGCATTTCCTTGGCATTCTAATGCCATAAGAACCTCAATAACCCTTCTCTGGAGTCCCAATAATTATTCTATAATTTTTCCCCTAGGTTTAGGGCTCCTAGTTGCAAGAACCGCAACTTCTCACTAGGTTACCCATCGCAAGGGCACTGGCTCATTTAACTTGGTTGTATTTTATTTCTAAAATTTTTCCTAAATTTTTCTTATTAATATTTGAGTTAATTATGGTTCCTTACTTTAGTTTAAATATTTTTTCGGATGTTCTTACTGTCTGGACCGACACTGGTCACCGGAACAGTATAATGTACGGAGTTGCTAAAATGAGGATGTTACAGGTAACCCAGTGGGAAGTTGCGGTTCTTTCTACTAGGAGCCCTAGACTTGGGGGAAAATTCATAAAATAATTTTTGGGACTCTATAGAAGGGTCATTGAGGTTCCTATGGCATTAGAATGCCAAGAAAATGCTTAGAAAAATTTTTCAATTGGTACAGACAATTTTGGTCTGTTAAGCCAAACAGAGGGCATTTTGGTCATTTCGCTTTCAGAGGTGATTTTTGGCCGACTTGTCCAATTAAGTAAATAATTATTTTGACATAAAATGTGAATAAATATTACTAAAAAATTTAATTGAAAATGAGTAGAAAATAAAAGGAAAGAAAATGAAAGAAAATGGGAATTTTGACATCATTATGATGTCATTAAAACAATTTTAACCAATCACATGATGACACATGGCTACCACTCACTTAAAATAAATAAATGGACAGAAAATGAAAGAAAAAAAATCAGAATTCCTTATCTTCTTCTTTTGGCCGAACCAGCACCTCCATCCTCTTCCTCCATTAATGCTTTTCCAAGCTTTGGTTCACTCATCAAACTACCTCAAAACCCTAACTTGCCTTCATTAAAAATTGTCCCTACCACTAGAGCAAGCTGTGTGCAGTAATTTGAAAGGAAGAAAGTGAAGTTCTTAAGTCTTGGAAAGTGACTAAGTGAAGGTTAGTGCAATTTCTAGACCTCTTCCTTCTTTAATTCTTAGAATTGAGTTAACATGAGATGGAATTTCATGGAAAATGAATGAAATTATGCTTAAATGAAGAACCAAAATTTCGGCCATAATGAGAGCTTAGTGGTTTTATTGAATTGAGTTGATTACACATGTCTACTAGTGTGTATTGAATTGTTTATATGCTTTGTATAATTAGATGGTGGTATTTGTATGAGATGTGAAGTGTGGAGGTTAGGGTTTGGACACAAACTTGAGACTTTGTTCATGTAAGGATGAAAATAAGTTCTAATGATCAATTAGTGATCATTTGGTTGTGTGTGAACAAGAAATGAAGTGAGTTGAGGCTTGGCATGTAACATCCCCACTGTACGTATTCTGTACGTTTTATTACTCCAGTGGCCAAATAATAGTCCAGGCAAGTTAGGATGTCTGGAACTACACTTCGGTGATAGTGAACAGACATATAATGATGAAAAAAATAAAAAGAAAATACAAGAAAAATCAAAGAAAAATGAAAGAGAGAAAATGAAGCTAAGTTAAACGAGCCGGCACCGCAGCGATGGGTGACCGCATTGGGAAGGCCGTTGCCAACCCCAGGACTGTGGGGAACCCTCGAAATTTAATTTTGAGGCATAAATAAAGGTTTATCGAAATGTAATTAACACTAGAAATATCAAAGAAAAATTAATAAATTAGTACAAAGAAAAACAAAAAAATCGAGAAACAGACAAAAATCGGTGTTACAGAAAAATCAGGAATATAACCCGAAGTGGGGTATTTTGCTCAATTGACACCTAGAGTTGTCTTTTGATCTAAATATCCATTAAAAATTACTAGTACTAAATATTGAAATTTCATGGAAATAAGAAATTAAATATAAAATATAATTAAGGAAATGTGGGAGGAATAATTGTAATTATGAAAATTTGAATATTTTAACTATTAAACTAATTGAAAGTGGGGGCATTAAAGGGCTTGGGAATAGATTTTATCCACTCACAACTCCATTTCCTTCAAATCACACATCCATGGCCGAATTCCCAATTCTCCAAATTCCTCCATTGCCGTCCATGCAAGAGCTCGAATGGTCCATGATCAAGCCATGATTCCATGCAAGTATCTTCATTAAACTTGTTCTACACATCATGGGCAACATGTAGGAAGTAAGAAAGAGGAGTTTTGGTGAAGTTTAATCAAGCCCAAGTTGAGGTTAGTGCTTAATCTTTCCAATTTCCTTCACTAATCCTTGTGTTGAGCTTTGGGTAAATTGAATTGTTAAGAAAATTTGAGGAAAGGATTGAGTATTGGTGAACCTTAGTTTTGGCAGCCATGAAAATGCATGGTTAGTGACTTATTCTTATATTTAATGGATGTTAATGCTTGAATTAAGGGTTTAATAGTGGGACTTTGATGCTTTAGTAAACTGCCATGTTGGGCAGCCTTAAATATCATGAATTTGTGTGTGAGTTTATGAAATTTATCAATGAAATATGATAGTGTTGAATGGTGGGCAGTTTGTGTAATTGCCACGGAAGTATATGTGTAGGATTGATATTGAGGTATGTTAAATTTTGGTGGAAGTAAATGTTGAGCTTGAATGGTGTATTGTGTGCATTGAATACTTGAGTGTTCTATTCAAAATACCTTGCTGGAATTGTGTACAATATATATAGAAGTGCCATGATTAAATGTTGAAGTATTGGGAGGAGGAGAATTGTCAAAATAGGAAGTGTGATGTTCAAATGCAGGTTGTGTGTATTGGCAGCACCTAAATTAGGTCATAAGTGCAAAACTGTGAACCCAATTGGTATGAGGCCAATGGAGGGTGAAACTAGACACCAAACAGGCCAACTTTCATGTAGAAATATTGCCAAAATTCTGCCTAGAAACTGACCTTAAAAATGACCAAATCCGAAATAGCAACCTTGCAACCCATATTTTTGACCATATGAATGGTAGTCCTTGGGATGACCATAACTCACTCAAAATAGGTCCAATTGACCTGAAACTTTTACCTGGGATAGTTTAGACATAGAGCTACAATTCTTATGAAGACACCAAAGCCCAGAAATGGCCAGAACCAAGTCAAATTGTTTGTACAAGTTTGGGTACCAAAACTGCCAGAACTAAAAGTGACATAAAATTGACCAAATTTTATACTAAAGGTGCAATCTGTCTCACTTTAGTAAATTGACCATATCTTAGTCTATACAACTCAGAATGACCTGAAATTTAGCAAAAAGTGCAATAAGACATAGAGCTACAATTTTTCTTTTTTAACCAGAAGCTAAAAACTAAGAGAAATAGGACTTTAAGCTAGACCAATCTAGCACACAAAAATTGAGAATTTGACATTTACATACAATGATGCTTAAAGAAATTTGGCAATAAATGCCAACTTGTAATAATGGTAAATTGCACTATATTGGCAGCATATTGAATTACGAATTGTGACATATTGATACTAGAATCAACTTATGCATGATGTATGAAAAGGTTAACATTTTCATTGACCAATGAATTGTTTAATGACCAATAAACCCTAAAAATAAATATTTAATCTTGTATTATACCCTAATTTGCCTAGTTGATTAGTTTGTATAGGTTGGCATGCCAATAAGATTCTGACAGCTCTTCTATAAATGACTTTACGTCATATTGTATTTTATGGCTTATTATGCCATACATGATTTTAATAGCCTATGGCTATACAGTTTGTGTTATTATACTCGGCTTAATGTCTGATTGATTATATGGCTTTTTAGCCACACTGTCTGCACACTGAGAGATACTTTGTGACCGATGGTATGACGACCCGAGGTACTAGGTATCCAGTGCTAGTATATCCATTTATCCAGTCTGGTCAGTGTATAGGCTATATGGGCAGTCATTTAAAACATTATTCAATTCATGAAGCTAAGTTAAGTTAAGTATAATGAAATTTCAGTACAATTAAATTAAGTATTGAATGAATAAAAGAGATTAGCAAAAGAAACATAAGAAAAATATAAATTGCAGAACCGTAGAGACTTGAAATACAATACAGTTAGAATAATTTGTATACTGGGTAGTATTACTGAAAAGTTATAAACTAAGCACTTCCAAAGAGGAACAAACTTGTATATAAGATTGTTGATACTAGAAATACCACACCAAATTAAATTGATTCCTGAGTATCCAAAGTATGAGATATTTCTTTCTTTATTTGTATATATTATTTATTGTTATACTATTGCACCACTAAGCAGAAATACTTAGCGCGATGGAATTGCTTCCTCGTGCAGATATTAAAGGTAAAACCAGTAGACTGTTGACTGAGATTTTCGGAGTCCAGATCTGCAGAAGTGTCAGAAGAGTTCAAGGTTGTCACCTCCTCAGCAATGCATGTAGATAGGGCTCATTTTAAGCATGTTTTATAATCTGCACATTATAATTACTGTTATCATTGTAATGTGAGTTAGTAACTGTAATTTCATTTTTATATCCTGCACTTGATAAATTTATGTACTTAATTGGCAAATTATATAAGTTAATGAAATATAAGGATTCTGATATTTGAATTCATTATCTAATCATAATGATTCTGAATGAGATTGAGTTTGAGAAATTTTGAGACTGAATCTGAATTTGAGAAACTGATGAGAATGCTTTGAGATAATCTGAGTTATGAATTTGAGCACATATTGAAATTGTTTTTGGCAGGTTCAAAAGAACTGTTAATCCAAATTACAACTGGCACTCTGCCGGATTACTGTTAAAATTTTTAAAAATTCGAAATTAGTTAGATTTTGATAAAAGTAAAAATAGCCTAAATCTTAAATAAAGTTTTTGAATAAATAAATCAAGAACTATAATAAAATCAGACAAGATTAGCTGCTTCGGCACGCTGTGTAGCACGCCTCACTCGGCTACACTGTAGATGGGTGAGAGGTGTTACATTTAGTGGTATTAGAGCACGATTTAGGCATTTCTAGGCAAAGATAAGTGGAAAGATACTGTGCATACATGTATTGCATTCATAAGAGTCGAGGTGACACTATGCAGATCTTTTTACTTTTGATTATTCAAAGTTAAGATATGGACTCAGAGTCACAGGGAGCATTAGAAAAAGTAGTAGAAAACCTAGTTCATGAGGTTATAACGTAGTGACTATGTAATATTCTCGATGTTTGTATTATAAGCTGCAGATTACAGTACCGAAATGGGATTATTGTGTAGAGCTGCGTGCTTCCTCGTGGTACAATAAACTAAGAATATTTGTAAATAATCTATAATTTGATACAGTTACGCCTGAATCGAGTACTATTACGGGAAATAAATGTGAAAATTCTAATTAAAAATTTAAAACTTTAGAGCTAGCCTATTGAAAGATGACACTTGTAAGGTAGCTAGAGTCAGTGACTTGGTTACATTAATGTGAACTACCTGTACCACAGTAATTGCTATAAGCTTAAAGATATCAGTACAACTTATCATCCTCATATGGATGGACAGTCGAAATGAGTACTTTAGATAAATTCTGAAACTCATTTAGTTCCTGTAAACAATGAAATGAAATAATAATAATAACCTGTAATATGTGATAAGCCCTCAAGAATATACTGAGAACTTGTGTCATTGAATCCGAGGGGAGATAGGACAGATACCTCCCACTAACAAAATTTGTATACAATAATAAGTGTCAAGCTAGCATACAAACAACACCCTATGAAACACTGTAAGGAAAAAAAAATGCAGAACACCTGTATGTTGGACTGAATTGGGTGAAGATAAGCTAGTGGGGCCAGACCTGCTAAAACAGACAGAGGAAAAGGTGAAACTGATAAAGGCCAATTTGAAAGTTGCCTCAGACCGACAGAAATCTTATTCTGACTTGAGGAGAAAAGACATTGAGTATGAAGTTGGCGAGAAGGTATTTCTTAAAGTATCACCGTGGAAGAAAGTGTTGAGATTTGGGAAAATGAGAAAATTAAGCCCTAGGTTCATTAGCCGATATAAAGTTATTGCACGTGTGGGACCAGTAGCCTACCGATTAGCCTTATTACCTGAGCTGGACAAGATACATAATGTGTTCCATGTCTTGATGCTCAGAAGATATAGATCAGATCCTTCACATGTCATCTCAACAGAAGAAATTGTGGTACAACCTGACCTGACATATGAAGAAGAACCAATTAAAATCTTGGCACGAGAGGTAAAAGAGCTCAGAAATAAGACAATTCCACTAGTGAAATCCTATGGAGATACCACAACATGGAAGAGGCAACATGGGAGAGCGAGGAGACAATGAGAAAACAATTCCCTCAGCTCTTCACATCAGGTAAATTTTAAGGACGAAATTTTTATTTAGAGGGGAAGAGTTGTAACATCCTCACTGTACGTAAATTACTCCAGTGGCCAAATAATAGTCCAGGCAAGTTAGGATGTCCGAAACTATACTTCGGTGATAGTGAATAGACATATAATAATGAAATAAATAAAAAGAAAATACAGGAAAAATCAAAGAAAAATGAAAGAGAGAAATGAAACTAAGTTAAACGAGCCGGCACCGCAGCGATGGGTGACCGTACTGGGAAGACCGTTGCCAACCCCAGGACTGCAGGGAACCCTCGGAATTTAATTTTGAGGCATAAATAAAGTTTTATTGAAATGTAATTGGCACTAGAAATATCAAATAAAAATTAATAAATTAGTACAAAGAAAAACGAAAAAATCGAGAAAAAGACAAAAATCGGTGTTACAGAAAAATCGGGAATATAAACCGAAGTGGGGTATTTTGGTCAATTGACACCTAGAGTTGTGTTTTGATCTAAATATCCATTAAAAACTACTAGTACTAAATATTGAAATTTCATGGAAATAAGAAATTAAATATAAAATGTAATTAAGGAAATGTGAGAGTGTAACACCCCTATTTGTATAGCCTGGTATATTTTACTGTTCCGGTGACTGGAGTCGGTCCGGATAATTAAGGGGATTAAAACCACACTTAAGACAACTAGATAAGCCATAAACACAAATAATTAGTAATTGTCAATTAGTTAAGTATAAATAAGAAAAACAGAACATAAGAAGTTAAATGAGCCGAGAGTCACAGCAATGGGTGACATTCACGGGAATGATTGCGAAGTCGATTTAAAATCAAATTTCAAACTGTAAAATGTGACGCCGTGGTCCTTAGGACCATTATGAACATAGTGGAAAAGAGAAAATCACGAACAAGAATTGTTAAGCCACTCAAATAATTAGGTCAGGGAACTGGAAGAAATATTGAGTTATATGCAAACTGGGTTGAACCGGCGAGAGGTAATTTGGTCAATTGACCCCGAGAGCTGACTCCTGACTAACTGTCAAATAAAATCAGAGAAAAGAAAATTTTGGAGTTGGGAATTAAATTAAAGAACTAATAAAAAAAAAGGAAAAGAAAAGAAAAAGTTAATTACATCACTTCATGACATCAAAATGATGTCAAAAATAATTATTTTAATTCTCATAATTTTAGACCCATTCAAATACATAAAGTAAAACTTAAAATACATAAAAACAAAAAAAAAAAATATAACCCTTCTCCTACCTCAAGGAAATCGACAGCCATTGTGACACCCCTTACCCGTCTACAGTGTAGCCGAGCAAGTTATGCCACTCAGCGTGTCGGAACATCAATTCATGTTTTAATTTCAATTTATCCCTTTTTATTTATTTATTTACAAATTTTGAAAAAAATCTATATTTACCGCAAATTTTATAGAAAATTCGGCAGAGTGCCGGCTATATTTTGGAAAACAGTTCTTCTGCACCTGTTTAAAAGCACTCCCAATATAATTACAATCTCAATCTCAATCATTTCTCAAATCAATTCAGTATTCCAAAATTTAAATTCAACTAATATTCACCAAGTTCAATGAGAAATACTCATATTTAATTCTGAACACAGTTCATAGATAATTACAGCAAAAATATAAGTACATGAGTTTATAATGTACATAACAAAAGTTTACAAAATACAAAATAACAAAATATCAAAATATCCCAGATGGCCTAATGTCCTACCAAATGCACTGCAATGTGAGGTGACTCTGAACTCTGAGTGCAGATATGATGGCTCACCCAGTATGCGGTCTGCTGGACTCCCCAGCTAAATCTCCAGTACCTGCGCGTGGCAAAAGCGACGCGCTAAGCAATTCTGCTTAGTGGTGACAATATAAAATAGTATAAAATAAAATATAATAAAATATGCAGAATGTAGGTTTACATTTTTTTGGTGGACTAAATTTCAAATATTTATTGCAATATTATTCGATTAAAGTTGAGTAAGATTTATTAACACTGCCCGAGTAACCTATACTAGTTGACTGGACTGGATAAACGGGTAAACTGGCACAGGGTACTAAGTACCTCGGACCATCACACCATCGGTCACATTGTGTCTCCCGGTGTGCAATGAGCGACTAATAAGTCGTAATAATTATCGAGTTAAACCCAAGTATAACAACTCACTATCATAGCCAAAGGCTATTATGTTCTGAGAATGGCATGGGATGCCATGAAATACGTAATGGCATGAAGCCATATGCGATCGCTAACAGAACCCTATTGGCATGCCAACATATCCAAACCAATCACATTAGGACTACTAGGGCATTTAACACTTTTAATTTGTGTAATTCTTTGAAATTGAAATTTTAATGATTACTATTCATTTCATTAGTCAACCAAAATGTTGACTTTTGCATTGACAATAGGTAAATTAGGTTAAATATCATCAACATACCACATTTTACATTTTAAACTTGTTGGTATTGGTTGCCAACACCATCTCTAAGTTTAATGATAATTAGACAAAATTTTCAGTTTTCATGCTTTAACTTTACTGTTCCATTAGTCACCTTTGCAGTGGTATTTTGGAAAAGTGATCAACATGAAAGTTGTTCCTTATTTTGTCTAGAAGAATATCTTTTTTTGAATCACTCCATTTGGAGTTTTGTAACTCAAGTTATGGCCTAAACACCATAACTGGCCGGATTGGGCAGATTCCAAAATTCTGGGCAAAACTGATTCTGCCAGATTTGGTGTCTCAAGTTTGGTTGGCAATTTGACTAGGTTATGATCATAATTTGGGTCAGGTTTCTTCATGAAAGTTGTTGGTCTATATGTCACCTTGTTGCTGGTAAAATTTCAGGTCAATTGGACCTTTCTAAATTGAGTTATGGCCAAATGACCAAACACTGTTCATTTGGTCATTTTGCCCAGGCAGAGTGCAGGTCACCCGAATTAGGGCAAGCTTTTGGTCAAGTTGGTTTGGTTTTCTGGGCATGGTTTCTTCATCAAAGTTGTGCCATTATGTGTCTAGTTTTATTTCCAATTAGCCAAAAACCAATTGAACCTCTACAATTCAAGTTATGGCTGTCCAAACAGGCTGGACTCACAGCCACACCTGCAGGTCACCCAAGGCAGCCACTCCAACCTCAAATCCCACAACCCAATTCACTTCATTTCTGGTTCAAACCAAACCAAATGGTCACTAATTGACCATTAAAACCTACTTCTATCATCACAAGATCAAAGTCTCATTTTCCCCCCTCCAAACCCTAACTCAACATTATCAAACTTGCATTTTCACTTTATTTCTTCAATCTACTTAGCAAATACACATTGTGGGCAGCCCCAATACCCTTTTAACTTCATTAAACTCAACACCATCAAACCCTAACCATGGCTGCCAAAAATAAGGAATGGCATACCAATGTCTTTCATCAAGCTTCTTTGTCATTTAATCACCAATATAATGCTTAAACATGGAATTGAATTTAAATTTAAGGTTTTGGTCACTAACCTCTTTTAGCTCAAATCCAAGCCAACCAAAACTTTAATTTTTCTTCAAGATTTTGCTGCCCAAAGCTTCCTCAAAGTGTGGGGTGAATTTTTTGTGAAGACAACTAGGGCTTTTATGGTGTGGAAGCTAGGGAAAATCAAGCTTGAAAAAGCTTGTCCATGGAAGTTAGGGAAAATTGGTTTACGGCAAGGAAGAAGAGGAAATGGAAATCTGATTTCTTTCTCTCATTTTTCAGCCCATTTTGTCTTTTTAAACATATTTATGCCATGTGTCAACACTTGAGTGGGTGAAGGCACAGTAATGACATCATGTGATGTCATAAATTCCCATTTAATTCATTTTTTTTTCTTTTCTTTTCTACTCATTTTCAATTCAACTTTTAGTAATATTTATTTACATTTTATGTCATAATAATTATTTACTTAACTGGACAAGTCGGCCAAAAATCACCTCTGAAGGCGAAATGACCAAAATGCCCTCCGTTTGGCTTAACGGGCCAAAATTGTCTGTACCGATTGAAAAAATTTTCTAAGTATTTTCTTGGCATTCTAATGCCATAAGAACCTCAATAACCCTTCTCTGGAGTCCCAAAAATTATTTTATAATTTTTCCCCCAGGTATAGGGCTCCTAGTTGCGAGAACCGCAACTTCTCACTAGGTTACCCATCGCTAGGGCACCGGCTCATTTAACTTGGTTGTATTTTATTTCTAAAATTTTTGCTAAATTTTTCTTATTAATATTTAAGTTAATTATAGTCCGTCACTTTAGTTTAAATATTTTTCCATACATTCTAGCTATCCGGACCGAGACCGATCACCGGAATAGTAGACTGTACGGACTAGCTAAAGTGAGGATGTTACAGCCATAGCTCTCCAAACTCCACTATTGATTCCTCCATGAAAGCTTGAATACAAGCTTGTAAACACCCATATGACCCTACCTTACCCCAAATTCTCCCATAAAAACTTGTTTTAGTCACTTGAAAAGAAGATTGATCATCAAAAAAAGAAGAAAAGAAGAGGGAAATTAGAGAATTCAAATCCAAGTGAGGTAAGCACCCTAATTTGAAAATTTGAGATTTATTAGTTGTGTTTGTAGCTTAAAGTAACCTAGAAACTAAAGAAATGAAATAAAAATATTTGTGAGGGACCATAAATGAAATTTGGCCAGCTAGGGTTACTATACATATGTTTGTGTTTTGCTTGAATTTGATATGTTAGGCAAGCTTGTATGGATGAGGTAGTGAGGTTGAGATACTTAGATTTGGTTAAATGCAACAATTTAGTGTGGTTAGGGTTTGGACACTTAGGGTTTAGAGACAAAAATGTGAAAAAATTAGTAAATGATGTCTTTGACCTAGTTTAAGCAGAGAAATGGTCAATTGTGACCTAATGAGGTGTGTTAGGAGTGTTTGAATCAAAAGCAAATTCGGATTGAGTGTGGTCATGCTGCTGGCAGCATGACCAAGTTACATTTGAAGGGCCAAAAATGAAAATTTACAAGTCCAATTGGTATGAGGCCAATTGGGAATGAAAATAGACACTAAATGACACAATTATCATTTAGGAAGCATGCCCAAAAAGTGACCAAAACCTAGTGAACAAATTGACCAAACTCGGAAAATCTCAGTCTGCCCTGTACAAAATGACCAAATGAACAGTGTTTGTTCATTTGGCCATAACTTGAGTTAGGAAGGTCTAAATGACATGAAATTTTACCAGTTGTTAGATGAGATATAGACCTAAAACTTTCATGAAGAACATAAACTCAATTTATGCCATTAACCAAGTCATTTGGCCACCCCAAGTTGGTGACCTAAAACTGCCAGAACCAAAAATTGCCCATAAAATATGGGTTAAGTCCAATCTGGCAGCCATGGTTCAAATGGCTATAACTTGAGCTACAAAACTCCAATTGGAGTGATTCAAAAAGAAGAATAAACTTAAGAAAATGAGGAACATTTTCTGTGAAGAAAGTTTTGCCAAATTCCAACGGTAAAATGACCAATGGAACAATGCAACTTTAGATACCAAAACTGAAAATTTATCAAATTTGCCTAAAAGACTTAGAATTTGAGTAAACAACAAAAACCAACAAATTTAGTGACCAAAATGTAGTATGTGGGTGAAGTTGGGATTCCCATACCTATTAAGCCTTAGAAAGTCAACAATTTGACTTGAATAGTGTAGTAAATAGTAACCCCGAAACATAAAATTTAAAGAACATCGAATTTAGCACATTAGAGCTAGATAAAAATGAAGTTAAATTTATTTTCGGATTTATGTTAAGTTATGGTACTGAAACACTGTGAAATTGTGTGTTTCAGTTGAAAAGAACACTGGGAAAGAACCTGAGGAATCGAGTCAAGGCTAAGAGGCAAATCGTTTAAGGTTTGTGCACAACGTATAATTTCTGTAAATTATTTGCTACATATTCTTTTGAATAATTTGAAAAAGTGAATTGTGACATTATTTATGATGCTTTGATCTAAATTGTTGAAAGTTATTATATATGTTTGAAATGGCAATGCTTAGCAAATTGTTAAGATAAGTTTTGAAACCACAGTGTCATTATCATATATTTGAACACCTCACTAGCATGACTAATGGGGGTAATCAGTTTCGAATTTTGATTCCTTCTCTGGATGAAGTGTTGAGGTGTGTGCCAGTAGAAGAGGAATTTGAATGGATATCCATATATTTGAGCTAGCTAGCCTTGTGATGTGACTTCTCCTTAGCCTCTAACTAATGAAATTATATTTGTTTCAAATGGCATGATATAACTGTGGGTTTTGTGAAATGTGTTTTGATACTTCGAAATGAACTTGTTTGCATTAAAATCTCATAATTCATATTTTGTATTTAATGCTCATGTTCAGTCCAAATTTTGAATAAATGTGATTTAAATTCTGCATAAAGATTATTTTAGTATGTTGTGCACCATTGAGTCCTTGTACTTAGTGATAGCTGTTATTGCTATCGCAGATATAGAGACTAGAGGAGCAGCAGATTAAGCTGCTAAGGATAGAGGGGCTATTTGCTTGAAGTTATATCGGGTATATCTTATACCCTGTTTGTAAAAGTTTATTTTGATGTATGTATTGCACACAAATGTATGGACATGTAAAATTGGTCTTGAGCAGCTTGTACAAAGTTTGTATAAAATTTGTAATAAATTTTAGTTTGGATTTTTCTAATGTAAATTTTAGTATGATGTATATATAAATTGTTCATCTTTAATGAAATACGACTGAATGATATTGATTGACAGTATCTTGAGAATTGTTGAATTTTGAAATTTGAGAAAATGGTTGAGATTGATTGTGAATTTGAAAAAGTGGTTGAAAAATTATTGGAAGTGCTTTTTTTTTTCCAGGTATTTGAAGTACTGTTTTCTCAAAATACAAACGGAACTCTGCTAAAATTTTTATAAAATTTGCAAAAAAATAAAATGGGCCAAAAATTTCAACTAGCTTTCAACTTTAATTAAATGTTTTAATACCTTTTAGAAAATGCTCACAGTGAAGTAAGAAAATTGTTTTAAAATCCCTTGTAGGGTACTTAATGAGTTATCAGTAGGTGAATTTCGGTAGCTCATTAGGTATTCTACGAGATCATGTTATACCTTACAGAGGGGTAAGGTGTGGCATGTTTTAGTGATATTAGAGCAAATTTTTGAAGTATGTTTTAACATGAGAATTTGTGTCTTTTCCTTGTTAAGTACAACTGCTCAATGTCCATATTTGTTACATACAGTGCATTACATCATAAATATGAACTAACGGAGGGAAATCTCCACGTGTTACTTGTTCAGGAGATACCCTAACTTCATACTGAAATGGAAGAAGGGGATCACTCAGTTGAGCAGTCTATTGAAGCTGAGGCATAAGGGGAAGCCCCAGCTCTACAGAATGTCAGTGGATCTGTAGCACCAGCTCCACAAATGCCACAGTTTCCTGCATAGTTTACACAACAGATGGCTGCGATGTTTCAAAAAACTGCTAGGGGTATGCCTGCTCAAGCTCCACCCCAAACACCTGCGGCACAACCACTGCCTCCAGCCAGGCAGTACGATAAATTATTAAAGTATGGGGCTACAAAATTTAAGGGCACAGTAGACCATTTAGAGGCAGGGCAATGGCTTGAAAGAATGGATAGAGTATTTAAGAAGCTGCACTGCCAATATGAACTGAAGTTTGAATACTCTGTGTCTCTACTGCAAGGGGATGCATATGATTGGTGGAAGACCATCCCCCACAGCTTGGCTGAACCACCAGTGCTGACCTGGGACGACTTCATCAGAGAATTAGACAGAAATATTTTTAGTTTGAAACAAGGGAACCGATCAGTGGCAGAGTATGAGAGGGAGTTCTCCTGCTTAAGTCATTATGCTGGGAGTCTCCTTTTTACTAGCAAGGCAAGATGCAAGAGATTTGAGACTGGTTTAAAGACTGCACTAGTGCTCCTAAATATGGTCCAGCTCCTACTACAGCCGAAGGATCTATTCAGAGTCCTGCTCCCAGAGGTTTATAGTCTGTTGGCAGAGGAAGAGGCAGAGGTAGAGGCACTGCTTCAGGCAGTCAGGGCATGGTTGGTCAGCTAGCACAAGGGAGTGCTTTAGCCAGAGTATACACAATGAGACAGCGAGAAGAGGCTGAGACTTCTGATGTGGTAGCTGGTGCATTCTCTATCTCTAATCAGGAAGTATTTGTATTGTTTGATCCTGGTTCAACCCATTTATATGTTAGTGCTTGTAACACCCCTATGTTCGTTAGTGCGTTCTACTGTTCTAGTGACCAGTGTTGTCCGGATAGCTAGGATGCCTAGAACTACACTTCAATATGAGTGAGGAGACATAAAATAATGAAATACAAGAAAAGAAAATACAAGAAAAACAAAGAAAAAATAATAGTAAAGAAATGCAATCAAGTTAAGCGAGCCGAGAACCCTAGCGATGGGTGACCGCACCGGGAAGTCACGGCATGGACCGTTGACTAGCCCTGGACTGCGAGGAACCCTGAAAAATATTTTTCGAACTCAAATAAATATTTATTGAAGTATAAATATCATTAGAAATATCAAAAAAAAAAAATTAAATAATTAGTACAAAGAAAAGTGAGAAATCGAAAAACGGACAAAACCCGGTGTTACCGAAAAATCGGGAATGCAATCCGAACAGGGGCATTGTGGTCATTTGACATCCCGAGTTGTCTTTTGACCTAAATGTCCATTAAAAATAAATAATATTACACTTGAAAAATATAATGAAAAATTAATTTAGGGGTACCTAATGTAAATAGCAAAAATGGAGGGTAAATGGAGTAATTATCAATTAAAACATATAATATGATTTAATTTATGTGAGTGGACCACTAAGGATTATAATATGCATTAAGTGGGTAGATTAATCCACTCACACTTCATCTTCAACCTTCAAAACCACCATTGCCGTAGTGAAGAGCTCCCAAATCCTCCATTGCCGCATTTGATTCAAACTCCCACATCTCCTCCATTCCACCTCCAAACACCAAGGTTGCTTCATTAAAGTTTATCTCCACATCACAAGGAAGAGTTTGATAGCAATTTTAAGAAGTTTTGGTAAGGTTTTGAAGAATTTCCAAAGTGGTAAGTTTGTATTTTTTATTATTGTTTAATTAAAGTTTGTAAGGATGTTATGGGTGTTTGATTTACGGAGAGAATTTTTAAGTTTGATGTTGAATGAGGAAGTGTACTTTTGGCAGCCATGGAAACAATTTAAAGACAGTTTATTTTTGCTTGTAAATGGTGAATTAAATGATTGATTAAATGTATATTGTGTAGGAAATTGTTTGGTGATGTATACTTAGTATATGTAAATGTAAATTGAAATTTGAAGCTTGGAAATTAATGGAATGTAAAGGTACCATTGCGGCAGTTTGTTAATTCTTGAAGAATGCTGGAATTCATGCTTGGTTTATGGAATAATAATGTGGAATTGTAATAGTGGTTATGGCAGTTTGAGAGTATGTATGATGGTGTGAAGTTGGACCTGTAAAAGTGTTATGGTTAGATGCTTAAATTATTGTAAATGAGTTGATAAATTCTGCACTTTATGGTGTGCATTGAATGTAATTGTAAACTGCCAAAATGACCTATAATGTGTTGTGAATTATGTTTAGGTCATGGTACAACCAGAATTGGCTTGAATGTTAAGTTTGGTGAGTGTTAAAAATGATGCTTGATGTGTATGAAAGAAATGCAATAAGGCAGTTTGTGTTTTAGGCCTATAACTTTAAGTGTGTGGCTCCAATTGGTATGAGATCAATTGGAGGTGAAACTAGGCACAAAATGTGCCAACTTTAATGAAGAAAGCTTGCCAAAATTCTGCTTGCAAGGTGGCTTGAAAAATGACCAAATCCGGATTAAGTGCAATTGAGGCCTGAAAATTGACCATTTGGGCAGCAGTTAGTGTTTAGGCCATAACTCACTCAAAACAGGTCCAATTGACCTGAAAATTTAACCATGAATAGTTAAGACCCATATCTACAAGTCTTATGAAGACACCAAAGCCCAGAAATGACCATAAGTAAGTCAAACAGCTTGCACAAGTTCGGGTCCAAAAACTGGCCGAACCTAAAATGACCTAAAGTGACCTAAAGTGAACAATTTTGATGCAATTTGACCAGCAATAGTAAAATTACCATAACTTGGTCTACATAACTCAGAATGACCTGGAATTTTTCCCTGCATTCCATAAGACATAGATCTACAAGTTTGTAGTTTTGACCGAAACACGAAAACTGAGGGAACTAGGTCGTCCGGCTAGGTCAAACTAGTATCCCGGAATCCAGCAAATTGCAAGAAAATGCAGTATACACGGAAATGAACTTGGTAACATGTACCAACTCTAAAATACTATCGAATATTAATAATATTAAAACCTAATTTACCTAGAATGCATCGAGAGTCGACATATTAGGTTGACTAAGCAAATATTAGAATTCAGTGAATTAATTATCAAGCATTATCGTTAGAGACAGTTTAAATGAGTACTGAAACACTTCAAATTGTGTTTCTCAGTTAGCAAAGACTCAGGGAAAGGGAAGGAAACACTGAGTCAAGGCCAGGAGACAGTTATCAGAGGTTTGTGCACAACAGTTATTTCTTTTGAATTTTTCAATTGAAATAAATTATGACTATTTGTATATTATTATTTTCAATTATGGAGATGTGTTTGAATGGATACTTATTGCTTGAAAAGCATTGTAAATAGTTTGAAACTGTGGAAAAATTGATTTAGTGTGATTTGTGAAAATTTGAAGTTAATTATGAATTGTGTTGCCATTTTGTGAATGAATTTATGACTTTAGAAATTATTGGATTCTCACGAATCATTTGAATAAAATGTTTGGAATTGATTTTGTGTTCACACTTAGCATGACAATATCATATCATTCCTTCTCCATTTATGGGGTTGTGATCGTTTATTTTCCTTCTCCATTTATGGAGTCGTGATCATTTATTTTTCTCCCTCTTTGGTTTACCAGTTGACGTGATCGGATGAGTACTCATTATATAGCTAGCGCCCTTCCTCATTGATTTCAATTAGTGGGGTTGTGATTGCTTTGTCATGGTGTACAACGCGGCATTGATCGGAAATTTTATGTCATGGCTTAAGTTGTGTATGAATTGACAACACTGTGTTCATAAATTATTTGACTAAATTGTGTTATTATGAGCTTTGATAATTTGTGAAATGGAGTTTAAATTCTTATTGACATTCACTGTCTTTTAAATTTAACTACATTTTGATTATTGAGATTTATTATGATATTGTGTTAAATTCCTTATAACATTCATTGTCTTGAATTTAACTATGGTTTTACATATCCATCATTTATATGATTTATGAACTGTGATTTAAAGTTGTATTTGGTTAATGTTGTGCACCACTGAGACATTGTCTCAGCGATAGCTTTTTATTGTTGTCACAGGTAGACAGACAGACAGGGCAGCAGACTAGGCTGCTAGTACATCCAGCTAGAGATTTTTGGGTATAACGAGTATACCACATTTTGCATTTTGTACTGTAATGTATATTCACTATATGTACATATTGTTTTTGGTTTTGAGCAGTTATAAATTAAAATTGTACATTGAAGTTGTAAAGTAAATTATGAGTTATTTTGAATTGTAAAAATTGTATTATATTTCTTGTATCTCAGTCATTGAAAAATTACTGTGGATTTGAGTTGAGAAATATGTTGTGTTGAGAAATATGTTGGAGTTGAGATTTGGATATATATTGAAGTGCTTTTTTATAGGTTTTCGGAAGAACTGTTTTATCCAAAATACAGATGGCACTCTGCCAAAATTTTTACAGAAATTACTAATAGTCCAAATGAGTTAGTTGTTTCACTTCAGTTCACAAAAGTTTTTAACACCTGTAAATAGTGCTCACCACTGTAAAAGAAGTAAGAAAAGTTTTTAAAATCCCTTGTAGTGTATTTAATGGTTTATTAGTAGACGAAGTTGGTAATTCATTAGGTATACTACGGGATCATGTTATGCCTTACAGAGGGGTTGGGTGTGACAGTGCTAGCATAGTCAGTTCACTTGCTGTTCCATGTGTCCAAATGGGTTTTGAAGTGCTAGTAGCTAGTCCGTTAGGACAAGAGGTTCGGGTCAACAAAATTTATAAAAACTGTCCTTTGGTGATCCAAGGACATGTTTTCCTATCAGATTTGATTGAAATGCCCTTCAGATAGTATGATACCATCTTGGGCATGGATTGGTTAGCCAGGCATCACGCCATGATTGACTATAGACTGAAGATAGTCACTTTTGGTCTCCCTTTGTACGGTGATGTGGTAATACACGGGGAGAGGCATTTACTGCCATCAAACATCATTTCGACTGCACTAGCAAGAAAAATGATCAGAAAGGGGTGTGAAGCATACTTGGCACATGTGATAGACAGCCAAGTGGGGAGCCCAGCACTGAGGGACATCCCTACTGTATGTGACTTTCAGGATGTGTTTCTTGATGAATTGCCAGGATTACCTCTAGAAAGAGACGTGCAGTTTAAGATTGATGTTATGCCTAGTGTGGACCCAATCTCTATAACACCATATAGAATGGCACCTGTAGAATTGAAAGAGTTGAAAGTGCAGTTGCAAGAATTGCTTGACAAGGGCTTTATCCACCCTAGTGTGTCACCTTGGGGAGCACCAGTGTTGTTTGTAAAGAAAAAGGATGGCACTCTCCGGTTATGCATTGACTATCGATAGTTGAATAAGGTGACAATAAAGAATAGATATCCATTGCCCCGCATTGATGACTTGTTTGATCAGTTGAGGGGTGCAGCTGTGTTCTCTAAAATTGACCTAAGATCAGGTTATTATCAACTGAAAGTACAAGAGCAGAGTATTTCTAAAACTGCCTTCAGAACCGCTATGGCCATTATGAATTCTTGGTCATGCCATTCGGGTTAACTAATGCTCCGGCTGCTTTTATGGATCTGATGAACACTATCTTCAGACCATACCTCGACCGGTTTGTTGTGGTATTTATAGATGATATATTGGTCTATTCGAGGAATGCAGAACAGCATGATAGATATCTGTGGATTGTACTACAGACTTTGAGGGAGAAACAGCTATATGCCAAATTGTCGAAGTGTGAATTTTGGCTGAAGGAAATATCTTTCTTGGGGTATGTAGTATCAAAAGAGGGCATCAAGGTAGATCCAAGTAAAATTCAAGCAGTCCTTAATTGGAGGCCACCCAGAAATGTCGCATAGATTCGTAGTTTTCTAGGTTTAGCTGGATACTACCGTAGATTTGTGAAGGGATTCTCCATGTTGGCATCTCCATTAACCAAACTGCTTAGAAAAGATGTGAAATTTCAGTGGACGGATAAATGCCAACAGAGTCTTGATGAATTGAAGAAATGTTTGACTGAAGCTCCAGTCCTGACTTTACCTACTCCGGGTAAAGAATATATAGTTTATAGTGATGCTTCTCACAATGGGTTAGGCTGTTTATTGATGCAAGATCGAAATGTCATTGCCTATGCATCACACTAGCTAAAACCTCATGAGAGGAATTATCCAACACATGACTTGGAGCTTGCAGCTATTGTGTTTACTCTTAAGATCTAGAGACACTATTTATATGGGGAGAAATATTACATCTACATGGATCATAAGAGTTTGAAGTATTTGGGCACCCAGAAGGAGTTGAATTTGAGACAGAGGAGATGGTTAGAGTTGATAAAAGACTATGATTGTTTGATAGACTATCAGCCAGGGAAAGCTAATGTTGTGGCTGATGCCTTAAGTCGCAAGACTATGACAAGTCTATGAGTTACTCCTTTGTCTATGGTACATGAGTTGAAATCATTACATGCCAGCTTAGAGATTAATGATGAGGGGCAGACAATAGTTGCATGGCATGTACAGCCAGTATTGAGTGATCAAATCAGAATGGCTGCTCATAATGATGAAAGGTATCAGAAGTTGTTGGAAGAAGTCTGGCAGGGCAAGAAACCAGAATTCTCAATCACAGATGATGGTCTACTGCTACACCAGGACAGAATGTGTGTTCCTAATGATGTTGATTTGAGGCAGATCATTTTGAAGGAAGCACATGAGTTTCCTTTTGCAATGCACCCTGGTGGCACAAAAATGTATAGAGTACTAAAGGAGCATTACTAGTGGATGGGTATGAAAAGAGATGTGGCAGAGTTTGTTTCCAAATGCCTAACTTGTCAGCAAGTGAAAGCAGAGCATCAAGTACCCGTTAGGTTGTTACATCCACTGCCAGTACCATAATGGAAATGGGAGAGAATAACGATGGATTTTGTGATAGGACTTTCGAGGACACAGAAAAGTCATGATGCAATACGGGGTCATTGTTGACAGACTGACCAAGTCTGCTCATTTTCTACCAGTTCGGATGGACTATAGTTTAGAAAGATTGGCCAAGTTGTACATTGATGAAATTGTGAGACTACATGGAGTGCCAGTATCCATCGTGTCAGACAGAGATCCTAGGTTCACTTCTAGATTCTGGGGTAGTCTTCAGAGAGCCCTAGGAACTAGATTGAACTTTAGTACTACATTCCACTCACAGACAGATGGCTAGTCTGAGAGGGTAATTCAGATATTGGAGGATATGCTGCGGGCTTGTGTGATTGAATTTTAGGGCAGTTGGGATACACACTTGCCTTTGATTGAGTTTGCTTACAACAATAGCTACCAATCTTGCATTGGGATGCCTCCTTATGAAGCTTTGTGTGGCAGAAAATGTAGAACACTTTTGTATTGGGATAACGTGGGTGAAAGAAAGATGATTAGACTCGAAATTGTTCAGCAGACTGAAGAGAAAATTAGGGTGATCAGAGATCGACTTAAGACTGCATCAGACTATCAGAAGTCCTACATTGATCTGAAGAGAAGAGATATTGAGTATGCAGTGGGTGAGAAAGTATTCCTCAAGGTTTCCCCTTGGAAGAGAATTATGAGATTCGGCAGAAAGGGGAAACTGAGTCCTCGTTTCATTGGGCCATATGAGGTTCTAGAAAGAGTGGGTCCTTTGGCATATCATTTGGCACTACCTCCAGTGTTGGAGAAGATACATAATGTTTTCCATGTGTTTATGTTGAGGAGGTATCAATCAGACCCATCTCATGTACTACCAGTAGAAGAAATTGAAGTGAATCCAGACCTCACATATGAAGAAGAACCTAAAGAGACTTTGGCTTATGAGGTGAAGCAGCTACGGAACAAGCAGATACCATTGGTAAAAGTGCTGTGGAACCATCATTCGGGTCAAGAAGCTACTTGGGAACGAGAGAAAGACATGAGGAGACAGCACCCAGAGCTGTTCAGAGATTGATACCAGGTAAAATTTCGAGACAAAATTTATTTAAGGAGGGGAGAATTGTAACACCCCTATTTGTATAACCTAGTATATTTTACTGTTCCGGTGACCGGAGTCGGTCCGGACAATTAAAGGGATTAGAACCACACTTAAGACAACTAGATAAGCCATAAACACAAAAAATTAGTAATTGTCAATTAGTTAAGTATAAATAAGAAAAAAAGAACATAAGAAGTTAAATGAGCCGAAAGTCATAGCGATGGGTGACCTTCTCAGGAACAACTGCGAAGTCGATTTAAACTCAAATTTCGAATTGTAAAATATGACATCACGGTCCTTAGGACCATTACGAACACAGTGGAAAAGAGAAAATCATGAAAAAGAATTGTTAAGCCAGTCAAATAATTAGGTCAGGGAGCCAGAAGAAATATTGAGTTATTTGCAAATCGGGTTGAACCGGCGAGGGGCAATTTGGTTAATTGACCCCGAGAGCTGACTCCTGACCTAACTGTGAAATAAAATCGGAGAAAAGAAAATTTCAGGGTCAGGAATTAAATTAAAGAACTAATAAAAAAAAAGGAAAAGAAAAGAAAAAGCTAATTACATCACTTTATGACATCAAAATGATGTCAAAAATTTTTATTTTAATTCTCACAATTTTTGACCCATTCAAATACATAAAGAAAAACTTAAAATACATAAAAACAAAAAGAAATATAACCCTTCTCCAACCTCAAGGAAATCGATAGCCATAGCTCTCCAAACTCCACCATTGATTCCTCCATGAAAGCTTGAATACAAGCTTGTAAACACCCATATGACCCTACCTTACCCCAAATTCTCCCATAAAAACTTGTTTTAGTCACTTGAGAAGAAGATTGATCATCAATGAAAGAAGGAAAGAAGAGGGAAATTAGAGAATTCAAATCCAAGTGAGGTAAGCACCCTAATTTGAAAATTTAAGATTTAGTAGTTGTGTTTGTAGCTTAAAGTAACCTAGAAACTAAAGAAATGAAATAAAAATATTTGTGAGGCACAATAAGTGAAATTCAGCCAGCTAGGGTTACTATACATATGTTTGTGTTTTGCTTGAATTTGATACGTTAGGCAAGCTTGTATGAATGAGGTAGTGAGGTTGAGATACTTAGATTTGGTTAAATGCAACAATTTAGTGTGGTTAGGGGTTGGACACTTAGGGTTTAGAGACAAAAATGTGAAAAATTGGTAAATGATGTCTTTGACCTAGTTTAAGGAGAGAAATGGTCAATTATGACCTAATGAGGTGTGTTAGGAGTATTTGAATTAAAAGCAAATTCGGATTGAGTGTGGTCATGCTGCTGGTAGCATGACCAAGTTACCTTTGAGGGGCCAAAAATGAAAATTTACAAGTCCAATTGGTATGAGACCAATTGGGAATGAAAATAGACACTAAATGACACAATTTTCATTTGGGAAGCATGCCCAAAAAGTGACCAAAACCTAGTGAACAAATTGACCAAACTCGGAAAATCTCAGTCTGCCCTGTACAAAATGACCAAATGAACAGTGTTTGTTCATTTGGCCATAACATGAGCTAGGAAGGTCTAAATGACATGAAATTTTACCCGTTGTTAGATGAGATATAGAGCTAAAACTTTCATGAAGAACATAAACCCAAATTATGCCAATAACCAAGTCATTTGGCCACCCCAGGTTGGTGACCTAAAACTACCAGAACCAAAAATTGTCCAGAAAATCTGGGTGAAGTCTAATCTGGCAGCTATGGTTCAAATGGCTATGACTTGAGCTACAAAACTGCAATTGGAGTGATTCAAAAAGGAGAATAAACTTAAGAAAATAAGGAACATTTTCTGTGAAGAAAGTTTTGCCAAATTCCAAAAGTAAAATGACCAATGGAATAGTGTAACCTTAGACACCAAAACTGAAAATTTATCAAATTTGCCTAAAAGACTTATAATTTGAGAAAACAACCAAAACCAACAAATTTAGTGACCAAAATGTGGTATGTGGGTGAAGTTGGGATTCCCATACCTATTAAGCCTTAGAAAGTCAACAATTTGACTTGAATAGTGTAGTGAATAGTAACCCCGAAACACAAAATTTAAAGAACATCGAATTTAGCACATTAGAGCTAGATAAAAGTGAAGTTAAATTTATTTTTGGATTTATGTTAAGTTATGGTACTGAAACACTGTGAAATTGTGTGTTTCCGTTGAAAAGAACACTGGGAAAGAACCCGAGGAATCGAGTCAAGGCCAATAGGCGACTCGTTTAAGGTTTGTGCACAACATATAATTTCTATAAATTATTTACTGCATATTCTTTTGAATAATTTGAAAAAGTGAATTGTGACATTATTTATGATGCTTTGATCTAAATTGTTGAAAGTTATTATGTATGTTTGAAATGGCAATGTTTAGCAAATTGTTAAGATAAGTTTTGAAATCACAGTGTCATGACCATATATTTGAACACCTCACTAGCATGACTAGTGGGGGTAATCAGTTTCGAATTTTGATTCCTTCTCTGGATGAAGTGTTGAGGTGTGTGCCAGTAGAAGAGGAATTTGAATGGATATCCATATATTTGAGCTTGCTAGCCTTGTGATGTGACTTCTCCTTAGCCTCTAGCTATTGAGATTATATTTGTTTCAAATGGCATGATATAACTATGGGTTTTGTAAAATGTGTTTTGATACTTCGAAATGAACTTGTTTGCATTAAAATCTCATAATTCATATTTTGTATTTAATGCTCATGTTCAGTCCAATTTTTGAATAAATGTGATTTAAATTCCGCATAAAGATTATTTTAGTATGTTGTGCACCATTGAGTCCTTGTACTCAGTGATAGCTGTTATTGCTGTCGTAGATATAGAGACTAGAGGAGCAGCAGATTGAGCTGCTAAGGACAGAGGGGCTATTTACTTGAAGTTATATCGGGTATATCTTATACCCTATTTGTAAAAGTTTATTTTGATGTATGTATTCCACACAAATTTATGGACATGTAAAATTGGTCTTGAGCAGCTTGTACAAAGTGTGTATAAAATTTGTAATAAATTTTAGTTTGGATTTTCTGAATGTAAATTTTAGTATGATGTATATATAAATTATTCATCCTTAATGAAATACGAATGAATGATATTGATTGACAATATCTTGAGAATTGTTGAATTTTGAAATTTGAGAAAATAGTTGAGATTGATTGTGAATTTGAAGAAGTGGTTGAAAAATTATTGGAAGTGCTTTTTTTTTTCAGGTATTTGAAGAACTGTTTTCTCAAAATACAAATGAAACTCTGCCAAAATTTTTATAAAATTTGCGGAAAAATAAAATGGGGCCAAAAATTTCAACTAGCTTTCAACTTTAAATAAATATTTTAATACCTATTAGAAAATGCTCACCAGTTATCAAAAGTAAGAAAACTGTTTTAAAATCCCTTGTAGGGTACTTAATGAGTTATCGGTAGGTGAAGTTCGGTAGTTCATTAGGTATTCTACGGGATCATGTTATGCCTTACTGAGGGGTAAGGTGTGACAGGGAGGAATAATTGTAATTATGAAATTTTGAATATTTTAACTATTAAACTAATTGAAAGTGGGGGCATAAAAGGGCTTGGGAACAGATTTTATCCACTCACAACTCCATTTCCTTCAAATCACACATCCATGGCTAAATTCCAAATTCTCCAAATTCCTCCATTGCCGTCCATGCAAGAGCTCCAATGGTCCATGATCAAGCCATGATTCCATGCCAGTATCTTCGTTAAACTTGTTCTACACATCATGGGAAGCATGTAGGAAGCAAGAAAGAGGAGTTTTGGTGAAGTTTAATCAATCCCAAGTTGAGGTTAGTGCTTAATCTTTCCAATTTCCTTCACTAATCCTTGTGTTGAGCTTTAGGTAAGTTGAATTGTTAAGAAAATTTGAGTAAAGGATTGAGTATTGAACCTTAGTTTTGGCAGCCATGAAAATGCATGGTTAGTGACTTATTCTTATATTTAATGGATAGGAATTAAGGTTGATTAACTCAAATGGAAGTTGTAGTAAGTTAATATCCAAGTATGTGTATGTTTATGCATGAATTAAGGGTTTAATAGTGGGACTTTGATGCTTTAGTAAACTGCCATGTTGGGTAGCCTTAAATATCATGAATTTGTGTGTGAGTTTATGAAATTTATCAATGAAATAGGATAGTGTTGAATGGTGGGCAGTTTGTGTAATTGCCATGGAAGTGTATGTATAGGATTGATATTGAGGTATGTTGAATTTTGGTGGAAGTAAATGTTGAGCTTGAATGGTGTATTGTGTGCATTGAACACTTGAGTGTTCTATTCAAAATACCTTGCTGGAATTGTGTACAATATATGTAGAAGTGACATGATTAAATGTTGAAGAATTGGGAGGAGGAGAATTGTCAAAATTGGAAGTGTGATGTTCAAATGCAGGTTGTATGTGTTGGCAGCACCTAAATTAGGTCATAAGTACAAAACTGTGAACCCAATTGGCATGAGGCCAATGGAGGGTTAAACTAGACACCAAATAGGCCAACTTTTATGTAGAAATGTTGCCAAAATTCTGCCTAGAAACTGACCTTAAAAAGGACCAAATCCGAAATAGCAACCTTGTAACCCAGATTTTTGAACATATGAACAATAGTCCTTGGGATGACCATAAGTCACTAAAAACAGGTCCAATTGACCTGAAATTTTTACCATGGTTAGTTTAGATATAGAGCTACAATTCTTATGAAGACACCAAAGCCCAAAAATGGCCAGAACCATGTCAAATAACTTGCCTAAATTCGGGTACCAAAACTGCCAGAACTAAAAGTGACCTAAAATTGACCAAATTTTGCACTAAAGGTGCAATCTGTCTAGCTATAGTAAATTGACCATATCTTGGTCTATACAACTCAGAATGACCTAAAATTTTGCACAGAGTACAATAAGACATAGAGCTACAATTTTCCTTCTTTGACCAAAAGCTAAAAAATAAGAAAAATAGGACTTTAAGCTAGACCAATCTAGCACACAAAAATTGAGAATTTAACATTTACATACAATGATGCTTGAAGCAATTTGGCAATGAATGCCTACTGGTAAAAATGGTAAATTGCATTATATTGGTAGCATATTGAATTACGAATTGTGACATGTTGATACTATAATCAACTTATGCATGATGTATGAAAAGGTCAACATTTTCATTGACCAGTGAATTGTTTAATGACCAGTAAACCCTAAAAATAAATATTTAATCTTGTACTATGCTCTAATTTGCCTAGTTGACTAGTTTGGATAGGTTGGCATGCCAATAGGATTCTAACAACTGTTCTGTAAATGACTTTACGTCATATTGTGTTTTATGGCTTATTATGCCATACTTGATTTTAATAGCATATGGCTATACAGTTTGTGTTATTATACTCGGCTTAATGCCGGGTTGATTATATGGCTTTTTAGCCACACTGTTTGCACACCAGGAGATACTTTATAACCAATGGTGTGACGGCCTGAGGTACTAGGTACCCAGTGCTAGTATATCCGTTTATCTACTCTGGTCAGTGTATAGGCTATACAGGCAGTCATTTAAAACATTATTCAATTCATGAAGCTAAGTTAAGTTAAGTATAATGAAATTTCAGTGCAATTAAATTAAGTATTGAATGAATGAGTAAAAGAAATTAGCAAAAGAAACATAATAAAAATATAAATTGCAGAACTGTAGAGACTTGAAACACAATACAATTAGAATAATTTGTATACTGGGTAGTATTACTGAAAAGTTATAAACTAAGCACTTCCAAAGTGGAACGAACTAGTATATAAGATTGTTGATACTAGAAATACCATACCAAATTAAATTGATTCCGGAGGATCCGAATTATGAGTTATTTCTTTCTTTATTTGTATATATTATTTCTTGTTATACTATTGTACCACTAAGCAGAAATGCTTAGTGCGATGGAATTGGTTCCTCACGCAGGCACTGAAGGTAAAACCAGTAGACTGCCGACTGAGATTTTCGGAGTCTATATCTACAGAAGTGTCAGAAGAGTTCAAGGTTGTCACCTCCTCAGCAACGCATGTAGATAGGGCTCATTTTAAGCATGTTTTATAATATGTACATTATAATTACCGCTATTATTGTAATGTGAATTAGTAACTTTAATTTCATTTGTATATCCTGTACTTGATAAATTTATGTACTTAATTGGCAAATTATATAAGTTAATGAAATATAAGGATTCTGATATTTGAATTGATTATCTAATCATAATGATTCTGAATGAGATTGAGTTTGAGAAATTTTGAGATTGAATCTGAATTTGAGAAACTGATGAGAATGCTTTGAGATAATCTGAGTTATGAATTTGAGCATATATTGAAATTGTTTTTGGCAGGTTCAGAAGAACTGTTAGTCCAAATTACAGCAGGCACTCTACCGAATTATCGTTAAAATTTTTTAAAATTCCAAATTAGTTAGATTTTGATAAAAGTAAAAATAGCCTAAACCTTAAATAAAGTTTTTGAATCAATAAATCAAGAACTATAATGAAATCAAACAGGATTAGGTGCTCCGGCACGCTTTGTAGCACACCTCACTCGGCTACACTATAGACGGGTGAGGGGTGTTACATGGCATTTGTGTATGGGTGAGCTACCTTGGCTAACCTGCAGGATAGAGTATGAGTCCAATAGGTTTGGGCAATTATAAATGGAGTTGTAGAGGTTCAATTGGTGCAAGGCCAATTGGAAATGAAGCTAGACACATAATGGGACAACTTTGGTATGGAAACCCTGCCCAGAAAACCAAACCAAGTTGACCTAAAAATTGTCCTAATCCGGGTGACTTGCATTCTGCCTGGGCAAAATTACTAAATGAACAGTGTATAGTCATTTGGTCATAACTCAGTGTAGAAAGGTCTAATTGACATGAAATTTCACTAGCAGAAAGCTGAGACATAAACCTACAACTTTCGTGAAGACCACAAATCCAAATTCTGAACATAACCTAGTCAAATTGCTGACCAAACTTAGGTTACCAAATCTGGCAGAACCAGTTTTGCCCAAAATTTTGGATTCCGTCCAATCCGGCCAGTTATGGTGTTTAGGCCATAACTTGAACTACAAAAATCCTAATGGAGTGATTCAAAAAGGAAATGTAACTAGACAAAATAAGGAACAACTTTCATGAAGACAATTTTGCCAAATTCCTACTGT
Source organism: Hevea brasiliensis (assembly GCF_030052815.1). Taxonomy (NCBI): domain Eukaryota; kingdom Viridiplantae; phylum Streptophyta; class Magnoliopsida; order Malpighiales; family Euphorbiaceae; genus Hevea; species Hevea brasiliensis. The sequence goes on along the minus strand of NC_079502.1, from coordinate 58,076,826 downwards.
ACAAATGACCAATGGAACAGTAAATATTAGGTTTGAAATCTAAAAATTGTGAATAATTAACACTAAACTTAAAAATGGTATTGGCAACCAATACCAACAACTTTAGAATGCAAAATGTGGTATGTTGAGAGTATTAGAACCAATGTAACTATTGTCTATGCAAAATTCAATATTTTAGTTAACTAATGAAATGAATAGTAATACCTAAACTTAAATTTCAAGAATTGTACAATTTAAAAATGTAACATGCCCTAGTACACCTAGCGAGATTGGTTTGGATAGGTTGGCATGCCAATAGGGTTCAGTTAGCAGTACTGCACATGGCATTATGCCATTCTATGATTTCATGGCTTTTAGCCATTCTAACATTGTGTTGAGACTTGGCCTTGTGCCTAATATTATTACAACTTCTTAGCTGTTCTGTTGCACACCGAGCGATACATATGTGACCGATGGTGTGATGGCCCGAGGTACTTGATACCCAGTGCCAATTTACCCGTTTATCTAGCCTAGTCATCTAGTATAGGTTACTTGGGCAACTAAAAATGAAAGTGGATAAATTTAATGAAATAATGAATATAACAAGTATAAAAAAAAAATAATATTACAAATAATTATCAAACAATGGACTGCATAAGACATCAGAACATTCACTGCATATTTATTTTCTGTTGTTTCTATTATTGGTACCACTAAGCATTATTGCTTAGCGCGTTGCTTTTTGCCATGCATAGGTTCCGGAGAGACCGATAGAGAGCCCAGTGGACCATAGACTCGGAGAGACCATCTGCAGCACTGCATAGTATCCGTGTCACCTCACCAACATCAGTGCATTGGTAGGACACTAGGTTTCATTTTGGATATTTTGTAATTAACTTTTATTTTCTCATATGTAATTGAAACTTATGTAATGTATTTTGGTATTAATGTAAATAGTGGAAATTATGTTTATGAATAAAAAAGTGAATATTTATTTATGACTTTTACATGAACATCATATGAGATGAATGATTGAGAAATGAAAATGTTGTTGAAAAATATTGAGATTTTGTTGATGAAATGGAGTTTGGGATTGATTGGAAATTTTAGAAGTGTTTTTTACAGGTTTCGAAGAACTGTTTCTCCATTTTTAGCCAGTACTCTGCCAGATTTTCTATAAAATTTAAAGAACCTCAAATAAATTGATGTTTTCCATAAATGACTCAAATAAATTATACTTTACCAATTATACTTCATAACTATAAAAAAAATAAAGAAGGGAGGATAAAAATAATTGAAATAAAATATGGTGTTCCGATACACTATGTGGCATATCTTGCTCGATTACACTTTAGATGGGTAAGGGGTGTCACATTTAGTGGTATCAGAGCACGGTTTAGGCGTTTCTGGGCCTAGAACGAGTCCATACCATGCATTGCATTCGTAAGAGTCGAGGTGACACTAATGCAGATCTGTTTGTCTTTGTTATTTTGAATAGGATATGGACCCCACATCTCAGAGGATAGTTGAGGAGGAAGTGGAGAGTCATGCTCCACCTGCAGCAGCTGAGATTGGGGGTAGGGAAGATGTGACACCCCTTACCCGTGTACAGTATACCCGAGTAAGTAATGCCACACGGTGTATTGGCACACTCTAATATCAACTTCCAAATAATTTTCCAAGCAATCCCAACTTCAATTCATCAACAAAGTCTCAATATCAAGATCTCAACAACATTTCAATTTCAATTCTTAATCATCATTTCTCGGGGTACTCATATGTATAAACAACAAATAAATACTCAAATTACTTCCATACATAACCATAAATCTTCATTATTTATATGAACCTCAAAATACATTACACAAGTTTAATTACATATGAGAAAATCAAAATTTAATACAGAATGCCAAAATGACACCTAGTGTCCTACCAATGCACTGCAGAAGGTGAGGTGACACGGACACTGTGCAGAACTGCAGGATGGACTCACCCAGTCTGCAGTCTACTAGGCTCACGATCTGTATCTCCAGTACCTACGCGTGGCAAAAGCAACGCGCTAAGCAATAATGCTTAGTGGTGCAATAATAAAATAAAAAGAAATAGCAGGAAATAAATATGTAACGAATGTATATGTTTTGTTTGTTTGGTATTTGTATATCATTTACTTTGTCCACTTTTATTCATTTGGTTGCCCAAGTAACCTACACTAGACGACTGGACTGGATAAACGGGTAAACTGGCACTGGGTATCAAGTACCTTGGGCCGTCACACCATCGGTCACATATGCATCTCCCGGTGTGCAACAGAACAGCTAACAAGCTGTAAATATATCAGGCACAAGGCCAAAGCTCAATACAAGGTCAGAATGGCTAAAAGCCATGAAACACAGAATGGCATATTGCCATGTGCAGTACTGCTAACTGAACCCTATTGGCATGCCAAACTATCCAAACCAATCTTGTTAGGTATACTAGGGCATTTGAAACTTTTAAATTCTTCAATTTGTGAATTTCATGTTTTGGTGTTACTATTCACCTCATTGGTCAACAAAAATGTTAACTTTTGGATAGAAAATATGTACATTGGCTTTGGCACTCCCAACATACCACATTTTGTATTTAAAACTTGTTGGCAATAAGCGTTAATACCATTTCTAAGCATTAAACCAAAGGAGCAAATTTTCCAGATTTTGTACCATAACTTTACTATTCTATTAGGAACTGTTACAGTGGAAATTTGAGGAATTGGTAAACATAAAAGTTTTTCCTTATTTTGTCTAGTTGAATTTCCTTTTTTGAATCACTCCATTTGGAGTTTTGTAGCTCCAGATATGGTCCAAAAACCACAGCTGGCCGGATTTCCATTCTGCAGAAATTACCATATCTACAATAACATGAACAGTGACTGTGACTGCATATTTGAATAGGTTTTGGCCACAATTTGAGGTAGGTTTCTTCATGAAAGTTGTTTGTCTATGTCTTAACTTGTTGCTGTAAAAATTTCAGGTCAATTGACCAAATCTACAGTAAGTTATGGCCAAATGAACAGTACTATTCATTTGGTCATTTATGCAGGTGCTGTTGCAGGGGATCCGGATTGGGGCCAACTTTTGGTCCTCTTGCTTTGGTCTTTTGGGCATGGTTTCTTCAGAAAAAATGTGCCATTGTAAGCCTAGTTTCATGTCCAATTGGGCAAACACCAATTGGACGAACACAGCCAAAGATATGGCAGTCCAAGTGGACTGAAATTTTAGTCACTCTGCTGCTGTCCTTAGGCAGCCTACACACTCACTTTGCCATGCTATATTTCAGTCCAAATTGTAGTCAACTTACCTAAAATGGTCACTAATTGACCATTAAAAGGTTCTCTAACAATTTCCTAAGCCAAGTCAAATTTACACTTCTCAAAACCCTAATTCCCATCTCCATTTCACACTAGTTACCCTAGTTAACTAGTTAAGTCATTAACCACATAATTATGTACTTCAAACATGATCTCTAGTCCACTTTAAGTCCATCAAAACACTCCATTATTGTTCCTTCAATATGGCTGCCGAAATTCATGTACCATACACATGAGTTTTTATTCAATTAAATCACAATTTCTTAGTAAATTCAAGTTCCTAATCATGAACTTAATGAGTTTTAGGGATATGGATGCACTAACCTTTAAGTGGCAGAATTTTCCATGCCCCAAACTTCACTTTCTTTCTTCTTCTTGGCTGCCAAAAGATTATGCAAGGTGCTAGGATAAATTTTAGTGAATGGAAGTATGAGGATTTAGGGTGAGACTTAGTGGAATGGAAAGCTTATGGAAGTGTTAATGGAGGATTAGGTCTAGGGCAAGGTTTCGGCTGCATGAGGATGAGGGTGATGGCTGCTGGACTTTTAATTGTTTTGGTCTTTGTTTTGTCTCTTTTAAGTATTTAAGAAAGCTTATTATCTTGTGATTGGTTGGTAATTTATAAATGACATCATTATGATGTCACAAATTGCTTTATTTTGATTTTTCTTTTCTTTTCATAACTACTCAATTTCAATTAAATTTTTAGTAATGTTTCTTCATATTTTATGTCATATTAATTATTTACTTAACTGGACAAGTTGGCCAAAAATCACCTCTGAAGGCAAAATGACCAAAATGCCCTCCGTTTGGCTTAACGGGTCAAAATTGTCTGTACCGATTGAAAAATTTTTCTAAATATTTTCTTGGCATTCTAATGCCATAAGAACCTCAATGACCCTTCTCTAGAGTCCCAATAATTATTTTATAATTTTTCCCCCGGGTCTAGGGCTCCTAGTTGCTAGGACCGCAACTTCCCTCCGGTTACCCATCACTTGGGCACCGGCTCGTTGAACTTGTTTGTATTTTATTTCTAAAATTTTTCCTAAATTTTTCTTATTAATATTTGAGTTAATTATGGTTCCTGACTTTAGTTTAAATATTTTTCCGGACGTTCTAGCTGTCCGGACCGACACCGGTCACCGGAACAGTAAAATGTACGGAGTTGCTACTGGGAGGGTGTTACAGAAGAACCTACTCCACTAGCTCCAACAGAGCCTGCTCAGCCTCCACAGGCCATGTTCCAGCAAATGGCTGAATTCTTCAGACAAATGGCCGGGGTAATGCCACCACAACCACCACCTCCACAGCAGAAATCTCATCTAGAAAGATTAAGAAAATTTGGAGCAGTGGATTTCTTTAGTAAGAGAGAAGATGATTCTAGTGCAGCCGAAAACTGGTTGAATAGAACGGGGAGAGTTTTAAAACAACTCCACTACACTCCAAAGCAAAATCTAGAAGCTGTTGTATCTCTGTTGCAAGATGATGCCTACCAATGGTGGGATACAGTGTCTAGTGAAGTGCAGCCAGAAGTAATAACTTGGGACTTCTTCCTATTAGAATTCAAGAAGAAATATGTGAGTAGTGTATGCCTGGAAGAGAGAAGAAGAGAGTGTATTAACCTGAGGCAGAGACAACTGACAGTGGCTGAGTATGAAAAGGAATTTATCAGACTGAGTCGTTATGGAAGGGAGATAGTCCCTAATGAAGCCGAGAGGTGTAAGAGATTTGAAGAGGGATTAAATGACAACATAAAGATCATGATTACTGCCTTGGGAATTATTACTCACTAAGTTAGTGGAAGCTACAATAAAGGTTGAAAAAGTAAGAATAAGTGAGCAGACCAGAAGAGAGAGACAGTAGAAGAGAGGCCTAAGTCAGTCTAGTTCATCTCCTGCACATAGGAAGAAGTTCAAAGGTCCACCTGCATAGAGTTTAGGTCAACCACAAGGTCAGGATCAGTCCCAGGGGCCCAGGCCACAGTTCACCCCTAGGAGAGGTCAGTCCACACCATCAGTGGGCGGCTCTCCAGGGACAGGGTTCAGGGGACCAGCCCTAGCATCTTTTGCATGTCCATATTGCCTGAAGTGGCATAAGGGGGAGTGTTGGAGAGTGATTGGTGCCTACTTAAGGTGTGGGTCGACAGAGCATCAGTTGAGGAACTGTCCACGTAGAACTACTACAGCTGCTCCAACCCAAGTTGACAAACCTACTTATGCACCTCAAAGGGGTAGGAAATCTGGTAAATCTGAGGCAGTGGGACCATCATAGAGACCTGTATCTGAACCAGCAGAGAGGCCTGACGGCAGAGCACGTACCAGAGCCTATGCCATAAGAGCTCAGGAGGACCAAGATGCCCCAGACATCATCAGGGGTGCGTTCTCCCTCTACAATACATCTGTGCATGCATTGGTTGATCCAGGATCCACTCATTCGGACATCTGCATCAACCTCCCTGTAGAAAGGGAGATATTAGTAGGGGAGAGTGACCAAGACATCCTGGTTACTAATCCATTGGGCCACAGTGTAGTGGTGAACAAGGTGTATAAAGGTTGCCCGTTAAGGATTCAAGGGTATGAATTCTTGGCAGACCTGATTGAGTTGCCTTTCCATGAGTTTAACGTGATTTTGGGAATGGACTGGTTGTCATGTCATTAGGCAATGGTTGATTGTAAACCGAAGAGGATTTCCTTGAAAACTTATGAGGGTAATGAGATTACAGTTGTGGGGGAAAGGACAAATTTCTTGTCCAATGTTATCTCAGTCATAGTTGCAAAAAAATTGATGAGAAAAGGCTGTGAAGTCTACCTAGCACATGTGGTGGACACTAGGCAGGCTAAGCCAAGTCTGTGTGACATACCCACAGTAAGAGACTTACTAGTTATGTTCCGTGAAGAATTGCCTAGTTTTCCACCAGAAAAGGAAGTCGAATTTGCTATTGAGATACTACCGGGTACAGTACCAATCTCTATTACTCCTTATAGGATGGCACCCATAGAATTGAAGGAACTAAAAATCCAGTTACAGGAGTTGCTGGATAAGGGCTTCATACGCCCCAGTGTGTCACCATGAGGAGCTCCAGTGCTGTTTATGAAGAAGAAGGATGGGACTTTGAGGTTATGCATTGATTACCAGCAGTTGAATAAAGTGACTGTGAAGAACAAATATCCGTTGCCTAGAATTGATGATCTATTTGATCAATTGTAGGGAGCAGAAGTATTTTCCAAAATTGATCTCAGATCAGGGTATCATCAGTTGAGGGTGAAGGATACAGATGTGCCAAATACTGCATTCAGGACCTGGTATGGGCATTATGAGTTCCTGGTGATGCCCTTTGGCCTAACAAATGCACCAGTAGCATTTATGGACCTTATGAACCATATCTTCCATCTATACCTAGATCGGTTCATAGTGGTCTTTATTGATGATATTTTGGTGTATTCCAAGACCAGTGAAGAACATGATGAGCATTTGAGAATTATCCTGCAAACCTTGAGAGAAAAGAAGCTGTATGCTAAGTTGTCCAAGTGTGACTTCTGGTTGGATGAAATTGCATTCCTTGGACACATAGTGTCAGCAGATGGGATTAGAGTGGATCCCAAGAAAATAGAAGCAATGATGGAATGCAAGCCTCCCAGAAATACAACTAAGGTCAAAAGTTTCTTGGGGCTAGTTGGGTATTACAGAAGATTTGTGAAGGGATTTTCTTTAATAGCTGTTCTAATGACCAAGTTATTACACAAGAATGTCAGATTTGACTGGAATGACAAATGTCAGATTAGTTTTGAAAAGTTGAAGGCTATGTTGATAGAGGCACCAGTGTTAACATAGCCAGTGTCGGGAAAGGACTTTGTGGTCTACAATGTTGCCTCGCATAATGGGTTAGAGTGTGTATTGATGCAAGGGGGGAAGGTGGTCGCCTATGCTTCCAGACAGCTAAGGCCACATGAACAGAATTACCCTACCCATGATCTAGAACTTGTAGTAATTATCTTAGCACTGAAGATATGGAGGCACTACTTATATGGTGAAAAGTGCTACATTTACACAGATCACAAAAGTCTGAAATACTTGCCAACCCAGAGGGAGCTCAACCTTAGACAGAGGCAATGGATTGAGTTCCTGAAGGACTATGATTGTGTAATTGACTATCATCCTGGGAAGGCAAATGTAGTTGCTGATACTTTGAGCAGAAAATCTATAACAGCTTTGAGATCATTGAATGCCTACCTATCTTTGGCTTGAGATGGACCTATTTTGGTTGAGTTGCAAGTGAGGCCAAACCTGCTACAGCAAATTTTGGATGGACAAAAGGTAGATGAGAAATTAATGAGTACTGTGAGTAAATCTCAGAAGGGAAAGCAACTGACTATGAGGTGAAAGCAGATGGGTGTCTGTACTATAAAGGAAGAGTATGTTTATAAATGATAGGGAATTGAAAGTCAGTATCGTGAAAGAGGCACACACCAGTGTTTATGCTATGCATCCACGAAGTGCAAAAATGTATCATGACTTGACGTTTCATTATTGGTGGCTTGGTAAGAAGAAGGACATAGCTGACTATGTGACTAAATACTTGACATGTTAGTAAGTCAAGGCAAAACATCAAGTTCCATTGGGTTTGCTACAGCCTATATGCATACCTGAATGAAAATGGGATCGGGTCACCATGGATTTTGTAAGTGGTCTACCTCTCACCTAGAAGAAGCATGATGCAGTATGGGCGATAGTAGATAGATTGACGAAGTCAGCACACTTTTTATCAGTTAGAACTGACTACTCACTACAGAAGTTAGCAGAATTGTATATCAGAGAGATAGTTAGCCTGCATGGAATTCCACTTTCCATCATATCTGATCAAGACCCAAGGTTTACATTGAGATTCTGAAAGAAGTTGCATGAATCCTTAGGTACACAACTCCACTTCAGCACAGCTTTCCATCCTCAGACGGATGGGCAATCAGAAAGAGTAATCCAGGTAAACAATTAAAACCAATTGAACCAATACAAATATTGAACTAAAATAATAATAATAACATGAAATAAATGTCAGGTCCTTTAGGATATGCTGAGGAGTTGTGTCATTGAGTTTGAGGGAAGTTGGGATAGATACCTCTCCCTAGCAGAATTTGCATATAACGATAGCTACCAAGCTAGCATCCAAATGGCCCCATATGAAGCACTGTATGGGAGGAAATGTAGAACTCCAGTGTGCTGGACTAAATTGGGTAAAGATAAACTAGTAGGACTAGACCTGTTGAAACAGATTGATTAGAAGGTAAAACTAATCAAAGCCAATCTGAAGGTTGCCTCAGACAGACAGAAATCCTATGACGGCCTAAAGAGGAAAGAAATAGAAAATGCGATTGGCGACAAAGTGTTCCTTAAGGTGTCACCGTGGAAGAAGGTACTGAGATTTGGAAGAAAATGTAAGTTAAGCCCTAGAATCATTGGCCCATATGAAGTTATTGAACGTGTGGGTCCAGTGGCCTACAGGCTAGCTTTACCACCAGAGTTGGACAAGATCCACAATGTATTCCACGTATCTATGCTAAGAAGATACCACTTAGATCCTTCACATGTCATCTTCAAGGAAGAAACTGAAGTACAACCAGATTTGACATATGAAGAAAAACCCATATGGATCTTGGCTCGGGAAGTGAAAGAGTTGAGGAATAAGCAGATTCCACTAGTGAAAGTGCTTTAGAAACACCACAACACTGAGGAAGTCACTTGGGAAACTGAAGAGATGATGAGGCAATAGTTTTCTCAACTGTTTGCATCAGGTAAATTTCGAGGAAGAAATTTATATTAGAGGGAAGGAGTTGTAACACCCTCCCTATAGCAACTCCGTACATTCTACTGTTCCGGTGACCAGTGTCGGTCCAGATAGCTAGAACGTCCGGAAAAATATTTAAACTAAAGTGACGAACCATAATTAACTCAAATATTAATAACAAAAAATTTAGGACAAATTTTAGAAATAAAATACAACCAAGTTAAATGAGCCGGTGCCCTAGCGATAGGTAACCCAGTGGAAACTTGCGGTTCTTGCAACTAAGAGCCTTGGACCGAGGGAAAATTCATAAAATAATTTTTGGGACTCCAGAGAAGGGTCATTGAGTTTCCTATGGCATTAGAATTCCAAGAAAATGCTTAGAAAAATTTTTCAATTGGTACAGACAATTTTAGTCTATTAAGCTAAACGGAGGGTATTTTGGTCATTTTGCCTTCAGAGGTGATTTTTGGCCGACTTGTCCAATTAAGTAAATAATTTTTGTGACATAAAATGTGAATAAATATTGCTAAAAAAATTTAATTGAAAATGAGTAGAAAATAAAAGGAAAGAAAATGAAAGAAAATGGGAATTTTGACAACATTATGATGTCATTAAAACAATTTTAACCAATCACATGATGACACATGGCTAGCACTCACTTAAAATAAATAAATGGGTAGAAAATGAAAGAAAAAAATCAAAATTCCTTATCTTCTTCCTTTGGCCGAACCAGCACCTCCATCCTCTTCCTCCATTATGCTTTTCCAAGCTTTGGTTCACCCATCAAACGACCTCAAAACCCTAACATGCCTTTATTAAAAATTATCCCTACCACTAAAGCAAGCCTTGTGCAGCAATTTAAAAGGAAAAAAGTGAAGTTTTTAAGTCATTAAAAGTGACTAAGTGAAGGTTAGTGCAATTTCTAGACCTCTTCCTTCTTTAATTCTTATAATTAAGTTAACATGAGATGGAATTTCATGGAAAATGAATGAAACTATGCTTAAATGAAGAACCAAAATTTTGGCCAATAATGAGAGCTTAATGGTTTTATTGAATTGAGTTGATTACACATGCCTACTAGTGTGTATTGAATTGTTTATATGCTTTGTATAATTGGATGGTGGTATTTGCATGAGATGTGAAGTGTGGAGGTTAGGGTTTGCATACAAACTTGAGAATTTGTTCATGTAAGGATGAAAATAAGTTTTAAGATCAATTATTGATCATTTGGTTGTGAGAACAAGAAATGAAGTGAGTTGAGGCCTGGCACTTGTGCATGGTTGAGCTGCCTTGGCTAACCTGCAGGACTAAGCATGAGTCCAGCAGGTTTGGGCAGTTATAAATGGAGTTGTAGAGGTTCAATTGGTTCAAAGGCAATTAAACATGAAACTAGACACATAATGGCACAACTTTGGTATAGAAACCCTACCCAAAAAACCAAACCAAGTTTACCTAAAAATTACCCTAATCCGGGTGACTTGCATTCTTCTTGGGAAAAATGACTAAATGAACAGTGTTTATTCATTTGGTCATAACTCAGTGTAGAAAGGTCCAATTGACCTGAAATTTTACCAGAAGAAATCTGAGACATAGAACTACAACCTTTTATGAAGAATGCAAATCCAAATTCTGATCATAACCTAGTCAAATTTCCAACCAAACTTAGGTTACCAAATCCGGCAGAACCAATTTTGCCCAGAATTTTGGATTCTGTCCAATTTGGCCAGTTATGGTGTTTAGGTCATAACTTGAGCTGCAAAACTCCAAATGGAGTGATTCAAAAAAGGAAATGTAACTAGACAAAATAAAGAACAACTTTCATGAAGACAATTTTGCCAAATTCCTACTGTACAAATGACCAATGGAACAATAAATATAAGGTTCGAAATATGAAAATTGTGAATAATTAACACTAAGCTTAGAAATGGTATTGGCAACCAATACCAACAACTTTAGAATGCAAAATGTGGTATGTTGAGAGTATTAGAACCAACGTACCTATTTTCTATGCAAAAGTGAACATTTTAGTTGACTAATGGAATGAATAGTAACACCTAAACTTAAATTTCAAGAATTGTACAATTTAAAAATGTAACATGCCCTAGTACACCTAGCAAGATTGGTTTAGATATGTTGGCATGCCAATAGGGTTCAGTTAGCAGTACTGCACATGGTATTATGCCATTCTGTGATTTCATGGCTTTTAGCCATTCTGACATTGTGTTGAGACTTGGCCTTCTGCCTAATATTATTACAGCTTATTAGCTGCTCTGTAGCACACCGAGAGATACATATGTGACCGATGGTGTGACGGCCCGAGGTACTTGATACCCAGTGCTAGTTTACCCGTTTATGTAGTCCAATCATCCATTATAAGTTACTTGGGTAACTAAAAATGAAAGTGGATAAATTTAATAAAATAATGAATATAACAACTACAAAAAAATAAGACTACAAATAATTACCGAAAAATGGACTGCATAAGACATCAGAACATTCACTGCATATTTATTTTCTATTATTTCTTTATTTCCAATATTGGCACTGTAACACCTCTATGTTCGGTAATGCGTTCTACTGTTCCGGTGACAGTTCTGCCCGGACAGCTAGGATGCTTGGAATTATATTTAAATGTTAGTGAGAAGACATAAAATAATGAAATACAAGAAAAGAAAATACAATAAAAATGAAGGAAAAATAATAGCAATGAAATGAAACTAAGTTAAACGAGCCAGCACCGCAGCGATGGGTGACCGCATGGGGAAGTTACGGCTCAAGCAATAGTCAACCCTAGGACTGCAGGAAACCCTCAGAATTTAGTTTCGAGACATAATTAAATACTTATTATGTGACACCCCTTACCCGTCTACAGTATATCCGAGTAAGATATGTCACACGGTGTACCGGAACACTCTATTTTATCTCAATCATTTTTATTCTTCCTTAATTTATTTTTATCATAGTTTTGAATATAATTTATGAAATATAATTTATTTAAGTCATTTATTGAAATTATAATTTATTTGAGGTTCCGAAAATTTTATAGAAAATCCGGCAGAGTACCGGCTAAAAATGGAGAAAACAGTTCTTCAGAACCTGTGAAAAACACTTCCAATAATCATTTCCAATCAATCCCAAACTCCATTTCATCAACAAAATCTCAATATGTTTTTCAACAACATTTCCATTTCTCAATCATTCATCTCATATGATAATCATGTAAAAGTCATAAATAAATATTCACTTTTTCATTCACAAACACAATTTCCACTATATACATTAATACCAAAATACATTATATAAGTTTCAATTACATATGAGAAAATAAAAGTTAGTTACAAAACACCAAAATGAAACCTAGTGTCCTACCAATGCACTGAAGATGGTGAGGTGACACGGACATTATGCAGAGCTGCAGGAGGTCTCACCCAGTCTGTGGTCCACTGGGCTCTCACAAGATATCTCCGGAACTCACACGCGTGGCAAAAGCAACGCGCTAAGCAATAATGCTTAGTGGTGCCAATAATAAAATAAAAATACATAACAGAAAATAAATATGCAGTGAATGTATTGATATCTCATTGAAAATAAATTTTCGTTGAGTATTTGTAGATTTACTTATTTTGTACTTGTTATATTCATTATTTCATTAAATTTATCCACTTTCATTTTTGGTTGCCCAAGTAACCTACACTGGACGACTGGACTGGATAAACAGGTAAACTAGCACTGAGTATATACCTCGGGCCGTCACACCATCGGTCACATATGTATCTTTCGGTGTGCAACAGAACAGCTAATAAGCTGTAATAACATTAGGCACAAGGCCAAGTGTCAACACAATGTCAGAATGGCTAAAAGCCATGAAATCACAGAATGGCATAATGCCATGTGCAGTACTGCTAACTGAACCCTATCGGCATGCCAAACTATCCAAACCAATCTTGTTAGGTATACTAGGGCATTTCACACTTTTAAGTTTCACAATTTTTTGGAATTTAAGTTTTAGTGTTACTATTCCATTCATTGGTCAACAAAAATGTTGACTTTTGCATAGGCAATAGGTACATTGGTTTTCATATCATCAACATACCACATTTTTCATTCAAAATTTATTGGTATTGGTTGCCAATACCATTTCTAAGCTTAAAGTTAGTTGGGCAGAATTTTTCAGTTTTTATGCCTTACATTTACTGTTCCATTGGTCAATCTTGCAGTGGGAATTTGGCAAAATGGTCAACATGAAAGTTGTTCCTTATTTTATCTAGTTTAATTTCCGTTTTTGAATCACTCCATTTGGAGTTTTGTAGCTCAAGTTATGGTCCAAAAACCACAACTGGCCGGATTGGAATTTTTCTGGACTGACCATATCTACAGTGCAGTGAACAGTGACTTCAACTCAATTGTTGGATAGGTTCTGCTCATAACTTGGGTTAGGTTTCTTCATGAAAGTTGTTGGTATATATCTCAGCTTATTGTGGGTAAAATTTCAGGTCAAGTGGACCATTCTACACTGAGTTGTGGCCAAATGACCAAACACTGTTTATTTGGTCATTCTGCAGAAACAGACTGCAGGTCACCCGGATTGGAGCAAGGTTTTGGTCCACTTGGTTTGGACTTATGGGCATGGTTTCTTCACCAAAGTTGTGCCATTATGTGTCTAGTTTCATGTACAATTGGCCAAACACCAATTGAACCTCTACAATTCAAGTTATGGCTGTCCAAACAGGCTGGACTCACATCCAAACCTGCAGGTCACACAAAGCAGCCCACCCAAACTCAAATCCCAAGCTACAACTCACTTCATTTCCTCCTCCCACATATTCAAATGGTCACTAATTGACCATTACAAGGTTAATAAACCATCACATGAGCAAACCCTAGAATTGTTCAAGTGTCCAATTTTTCTAGTTCCATATATACATTTCACTTGCACTTAAATGTTTAAACACTCATTTCATGTCAAGGAAGCTCACATACCATTTTGTTTCAAGGAAATTCATGAAACCCTTAACATCCCTAAGCTGCAGAAATTGTATAGATAAATACACATAAATTATATTATGTTCTTATGACAATTTCCACTTGACTCATGCCCTTAAACATGAATTAAGTAAGAAAAGGAGGAGATTGGACACTAACCTTGTGAGCAGAATTTTTCCACTCAAAATTCCTTCACTTTCTTTGGCTTTCTTGGCAGCCAAACACTTCCTCAAGATGTAGAGACAAATTTTATAGAAGTGGACTTAGGGTTTTAAGTGAGAGTTGGGTGGGTTATAAAGCTTTGGTAAGCTTTCTATGGTGGAATGGGTATGGAGTTTGAGAGCTACGGGTGAGTTTTGTGAAGGTGATGGTTGCTGGATTTTTATGAGCTTTTGCTGTATTCTTATCCATATATTATTAGTTAATTTAAATGTTGATTAAATATGATTGGTGGGTAAGTGTTTAATGACATCATATGATGTCATAATTGGTATTTTCTTCCATTTTTTTTCTTCTCTTCTCTAATCATTTTCAATTTAATTTTTAGCAATATTTATTCATATTTTATGTTATAATAATTATTTACTTAATTGGACAAGTCGACCAAAAATCATCTCTAAAGACGAAATGACCAAAATGCCCTCTGTTTGGCTTAACTGGCCAAAATTGTCTGTACCGATTGAAAAATTTTTCTAAATATTTTCTTGGCATTCTAATGCCATAGGAACCTCAATGACCCTTCTCTGGAGTCCCAAAAATTATTTTATGAATTTTCCCCCTGGTCTAGGGCTCCTAGTTGCTAGAACCGTAACTTCCCACTAGGTTACCCATCGCTAGGGCACCGGCTCATTTAACTTGGTTGTATTTTATTTCTAAAATTTTTTCTAAATTTTTCTTATTAATATTTGAGTTAATTATAGTTCCTTACTTTAGTTTAAATATTTTTCCAAACGTTAATTTGTCGGAATCAGACTGGTCACCAAAAGCGAAGAGAATGTACGGAGTTGCTACAGGGAGGGTGTTACAACTCTTCCCCTCTAATTTAAATTTTGTCATCGAAATTTACCTAATGCAAACAGTTGAGGGAACTATTGCCTCATCGTCTCTTCATTTTCCCATGTTGCCTCTTCGGTATTGTGGTGCCTCCAAAGTACTTTCACCAGTGGAATCTGCTTATTCCTCAACTCTTTCACTTCCCAAGCCAGGATCCTTATGGGTTCTTCTTCATATGTCAAATCCGGTTGTACTACAATTTCTTCCATGGAGATGACATGTGAAGGATCTGAGCGGTATCTTCTTAGCATAGACACGTGGAACACATTGTGGATCTTGTCCAACTCTGGTGGTAAAGCTAGCCTATACGCCACTAGACCCACACGTTCAATGACTTCATATGGGCCAATGAACCTAGGGCTTAACTTACCTTTTCTTCCAAATGTCAATACCTTCTTCCACGGTGACACCTTGAGGAACACTTTGTCGCCAACCGCATATTCTATTTCTTTTCTCTTTAGGTTGGCATAAGATTTCTGTCTATCTGAGGCAACCTTCAGATTGGCTTTGATTAGTTTTACTTTCTCCCCAGTTTGTTTCACCAAATCTGGGCCTACCAGGTTGTCTTCGCCCAATTCAGTCCAGCACACTGGAGTTCTACATTTTCTCCCATACAGTGCTTCATATGGGGCCATTTGGATACTAGCTTGGTAGCTATTGTTGTATGCAAATTCTGCCAGTGGGAGGTATCTATCCCAACTTCCCTCAAACTCAATGACACAACTTCTCAGCAAATCCTCAAGGACCTGACATATATTTCATGTTATTATTATCATTTTAGTTCAATATTTGTATTAATTCAATTGGTTCAATTGTTTACCTGGATTACTCTTTCTTATTGCCCATCCGCCTGAGGATGGAAAGCTGTGCTGAAGTGGAGTTGTGTACCCAAGGACTCATGCAACTTCTTCCAAAATCTCGATGTAAACCTTGGGTCTCGATCAGATATGATGGAAAGTGGAATTCCATGCAGTCTAACTATCTCACTGATATACAATTCTGCTAACTTCTCCAGTGAGTAGTCAGTCCTAAATGGCAGAAAGTGTGCTGACTTCGTCAATCTATCTACTATCACCCATACTGCATCATGTTTCTTCTGGGTGAGAGGTAGACCACTCACAAAATCCATGGTGACCCGATCCCATTTCCATTCAGGTATGCGTATAGGCTGTAGCAAACCTGATGGAACTTGATGTTCTGCCTTGACTTGCTGACATGTTAAGCATTTAGTCACATAGTCCGCTATGTCCTTCTTCATACCAGGCCACTAATACTGAAGTTTCAGATCATGATACATTTTTGTACTTCCTGGGTGCATAGCATAAACACTGGTATGTGCCTCTTTCAGAATACTGGCTTTCAATTCCTCATTATCTGGTACACATACTCTTCCTTTGTAGTGCAAACACCCATCTGCTTTCACCTCATTGTCAGTTGCTTTTCCCTCTAAGATTTTGCTCATAATAGCCATTAAATTTTCATCTGCCTTTTGCCCATCTAAAATCTGTTGTAGCAGGTTTGGCCTCACTTGCAACTCAGCCAAAATAGCTCCATCTCGAACCAAAGATAGACGGGCATTCAATGATCTCAAAGCTGTGATGGATTTTCTGCTCAAAGCATCGACAACTATATTTGCTTTCCCAGGATGGTAGTCAATTACACAATCATAGTCCTTCAGGAACTCAATCCATCATCTTTGTCTAAGGTTGAGCTCCTTATGGGTTGGCAAGTATTTCAGGCTTTTGTGGTCTGTATAAATGTAGCACTTTTCACCATACAAGTAATGCCTCCATATCTTTAGTGCGAAGATAATTGCTGCAAGTTCTAAATCATGGGTAGGGTAATTCTGTTCATGTAGCCTTAGCTGCCTGGAAGCATAAGCGACCACCTTCCCCTCTTGCATCAATACACACCCTAACCCATTATGAGAGGCATCACTGTAGACCACAAAGTCCTTTCCTGACACTGGCTGTGTTAACACTGGTGCCTCTGTCAACATAGCCTTAAACTTTTCAAAACTAGTCTGACACTTGTCATTCCAGTCAAATCTGACATTCTTGGGTAACAACTTTGTCATTGGAGCAGCTATTAAGGAAAATCCCTTCACAAATCTTTTGTAATACCCAGCTAGCCCCAAGAAACTTCTGACCTCAGTTGCATTCCTGGGAGGCTTCCATTCCATCACTGCTTCTATTTTCTTGGGATCCACTCTAATCCCATCAGCTGACACTGTGTGTCCAAGGAATGTAATCTCATTCAACCAGAAGTCACACTTGGACAAATTAGCATACAGCTTCTTTTCTCTCAAAGGTCGCAAAACAATCCTCAAATGCTCATCATGTTCTTCCCTGGTTTTGGAATACACCAAAATATCATCAACAAAGACCACTACGAACCGATCTAGGAATGGATGAAAGATACGGTTCATAAGGTCCATAAATGCCGCTGGTGCATTTGTTAGGCCAAAGGGCATCACCAGAAACTCATAATGCCCATACCGAGTCCTGAATGCAGTCTTTGGCACATCTACATCCCTCACCCTCAACTGATGATACCCTGATCTGAGATCAATCTTAGAAAATACTCCTGCTCCCTTCAACTGATCAAACAGATCATCAATTCTAGGCAACGGATATTTATTCTTCACAGTTACTTTATTCAACTGCCGGTAATCAATGCATAACCTCAAAGTCCCATCCTTCTTTTTCACAAATAGCAATGGAGCTCCCCATGGTGACACACTAGGGCGTATGAACCCCTTATCAAGCAACTCTTGCAACTGAGTTTTTAACTCCCTCAATTCTGTGGGTGCCATGCAATGGAAATGGGTGCTGTACCCGGCATTACCTCAATAGCAAACTCGACTTCCCTTTCTGGTGGTAAACCAGGCAACTCTTCAGGGAACACATCTGGGAAGTCTTTTGCTGTGGGTATGTCACACAGATTTGGCTTAGCCTGCCTAGTATCCACCACATGTGCTAGGTAGGCTTCACAGCCTTTTCTCATCAGTTTTCTTACAGCTGTGGCTGAGATAACATTGGACAGGAAATCTGTCCTTTCACCCATAATAGTGATCTTATTACCCTCAGAAGTTTTCAGAGAAATTCTCTTCAATTTGCAATCAACTATTGCCTGATGACGTGACAACCTGTCCATTCCCAAAATCACGTCAAACTCGTGGAAGGGAAACTCCATTAGATCTGTCGAGAATTCATACCCCTGAATCCTTAATGGGCAACCCTTGTACACTTTATTCACCACTACACTATGGCCCAATGGATTAGTGACCAAAATGTCTTGGTCACTCTCCCCTACTAGTATCCCCCTTTCTACGGGTAGGTTGATGCAGATGTATGAATGAGTGGATCCTGGATCCACTAATGCATGCACAGATATATTATAGAGGGAGAACGTACCCCTGATGATGTCTGGGGCATCTTGCTCCTCCTGGGCTCTCATGGCATAGGCTCTGGCAGGTGGTCTGCTCTCAGGCCTCTCTGCTGGCTCAGATGCAGGCCTCTGTGATGGTCCCACTTCCTCAGATTTGCCAGATTTCCTACCTCTTTGCGGTGCAGGAGCAGGTCTGTCTACTTGTGTTGGAGTAGCTGTAGTAGTTCTGCGTGGACAATTCCTCAACTGATGCTCTGTTGGCCCACACCTTAAGCAGGCACCAGTCACTCTCCAACACTCCCCCTTATGCCACTTCAGGCAATGTGGACATGCAGAAGATGCTGGGGCTGGTCCCCTGAACCCCATCCCTGGAGAGCTGCCAACTGATGGTGTGGACTGACCTCTCCTAGGGGTAAATTGTGGCTTGGGCCCCTAAGACTGATCCTGACCTTCTGGTTGACCTGAACTCTGTGCAGGTGGACCTTTGAACTTTTTCCCAGGTGCAGGAGATGAACTAGACTGACCCGGGCCCCTCTTCTGCTGTCTCTCTCTTCTGGTCTGCTCACTTATTCTTACTTTTTCAACTTTTATTGTAGCTTCCACTAACTTGGTGAAGTCGGTGATTCCCAAGGTAGTAATCATGATCTTTATGTTGTCATTTAATCCCTCTTCAAATCTCTTACACCTTTCGGCCTCATTAGGGACTATCTCCCTTCCGTAGCGGCTCAATCTGACAAATTCCTTTTCATACTCGGCCACTGTCAACTGTCTCTGCCTCAGGTTAATGAATTCCCTTCTTCTCTCTTCTAGGTATACACTACCCACATATTTCTTCTTGAATTCGGAGAGGAAGAAGTCCCAAGTTATTACTTCTGGCTGTACTTCACTGGACACCGTATCTGTAACACCCTCACTGTAACAATTCTGCATATTCTACTGTTCCTGTGACCGGTGACGGTCCGGACAGCTAGAACGTCTGGAAAAATAATTAGACTAGAGTGAGGAGTCATAAATAACTCAAATATTAATAAGAAAAATTTAGTAAAAATTTTAGAAATAAAATACAACCAAGTCAAATGAGCCGGTGCCCAAGCGATGGGTAACCAGAGGGAAGTTGCGGTTCTCGCAACTAGGAGCCCTAGACCCAAAAGAAAATTCAAAAAATAATTTTTGGGACTCCAGAAAAGGGTCATTGAGGTTCCTATGGCATTAGAATTCCAAGAAAATATTTAGAAACATTTTTCAATCGGTACAGACAATTTTGACCCGTTAAGCCAAACAGAGGGCATTTTGGTCATTTCGCCTTCAGAGACGATTTTTGGCCGACTTGTCCAGTTGAGTAAATAATTATTATGACATAAAATGTGAATAAATATTGCTAAAAATTGAATTGAAAATGAGTAGCAAAGAAAAGAAAAGAAAATGAATTAAAATTGCAATTTTGACCTCTTGCTTATGTCACTAAGCACTCTCACCAAATCACCTTGTGACACATGTCCATAAACCAATTAAAATGAGTCAAATGGGCAGAAAATTGAAGTGAAAAAAAACAGCAGCCGTTTTCCTTCTTCTTCAAAACGTTTTACACCTCCTCCCTCACTCCTCCATTTCCATGCTTTCCTCACCCCAAAACCCTAAGTCACCTTCACTAAAACTTACCCACACACCCTAAGGAAGCTCTAGGCAGCCACAAAGAGGAGAAATTTTAAGGAGAATACAAGTCCAAGAAGTGCCACTTAAAGGTTAGTGCACATATATACTTAGAACTCTTTATTTTCATGTTAAAGACTTAAAAGGGAGTAAGAATTTGAAAGCCAAATGAATGAAATTTATGTGTATGCATGCCCTGAATTTCGGCAGCCCTAAGGAAGGGATAAGAGTGATTGTTTTGATGGACTTAAAGTGGACTAAAGATCATGATTAAAGAATATATACATGTGGATAATGAATTAGTGAGTTAAACTAAGGTAATATGGGTGAACCTTGAATTTGGGCTAGGGTTTGGGGGTGAAAATTTGACTTGGCTTATGAAATTGTTAAATAACATTCTAATGGTCAATTATTGACCATTTGAGGAAATTTGACCATAATTTGGACTGAAATATAGCATGGCAAAGTGAATGAGTATGCTGCCTAGTGAGTGCAGCAGGATGGCTGTGATTCCAGCACACTTTGACTGCCATATCTTTGGCTGTGTTGGTCCAATTGGTGTTTGGCTAATTGGACATGAAACTAGACTTATAATGGCACATTTTTTCTGAAGAAACCATGCCCAAAAGACCAAAGCAAGAGGACTAAAAATTGGCCCCAATCTGGGTACCCTGCAAGCCAATTCTGCAGAATGACCAAATGAACAGTAACTGTTCATTTGGCCATAACTCACTGTAGATATGGTTAATTGACCTGAAATTTTTACAGCAACAATTTAAGACATAGACAAACAACTTTCATGAAGAAACCAACCCCAAATTATGACCAGAACCTAACCCAAATGGCAGTCACAGTCACTGTTCATGGTACTGTAGATTTGGTAAATTCTGCAGATTTGCAATCCGGCCAGCTGTGGTTTTTGGACCATATATGGAGCTAAAAAACTCCAAATGGAGTGATTCAAAAAAGGAAATTCAACTAGACAGAATAAGAAACAACTTTCATGTTTACCATTTTCTCAAATTCCCACTGTAACAGTCACTAATGGAATAGTGAAGTTTAGGTACAAAAACTGAAAATTCTGCTCCCTTTGTTTTAAACTTGGAAATGGTATTGGCAACAAATACCAACAAATTTTAAATGCAAAATGTGGTATCTTGGAGAACTTAGGTTCAATAAAATTATTATGTACTAAAAAGTCAACATTTTGGTTGACTAGCAAGGTGAATAATAATCAAAATGATTAGCAAACTAAGATAAAGACTTAGAACCAATTCTAAGCTTAAATGCTTAGAATTGTATGACAAATGTGGACTATGCATCCTAGTCAAAATTGTTAAAAGGAAATGAAGGCCATAAATTTGAAATCCATGAAATATTCATGGATTACTTGAAACATGAAAAATAAGTCACCTAATTGATGTGAATAGATAGTTAGTGCTTATATGCCTATCACAAATGGAATTCATAAAATATTAGTAACTCAACTTGAAATATAAAATTTGTAATTACATAAGTAGATTCTTGAATGCATAAATGAGAAAGGAAAAATGTTTTGAATACAATGGTAAATGTGAACCATTGTTTAGAATTGTGATCAATATGAATAACATAATGAATGAATAAATGAACCATGTTAATGTATGAATGAGACATTAGTTCTCATTATTGTAGAGAGGAGAAGTATTTTGAGTACAATGGTATAAAAGGATAATTGATGTGAATTGTAATCATATAAATGATCAAATGAATGTATGAATTATAATTGAAATTTATCACGAAATAATGAAGTCATAAAACACAATATATTAACATTTAATGATATTATGTGCCCTTGTATTTCCTAGACATGTGTGTCAGATTGGATAGTTTGGCATGCCAATAGGGTATTATTTTAGCAGTACTGTGAAAGGTTTTATGCCTGTATTCATGGCTTTATGCTCGTATTCATGACTTTATGCCAACATTCATGGCTTTTATGCCCGATTATGTGTTATCATGGCTTTTTAGCCATACTGACTGCATACGTGGTTGACGTTCTGCGTCCCATGGTATGACGAACGCTGCGGTGTCGGTGCCAATGACCCGTTATCCAGTTTAGTCAGCCTGTCATAGGTTACTTGGGCAGTGAAATTTATTGAGATAAGTTAAGAATATTAGCAATTAAAAATATTAGAAAATAAATAAAATAAATGAGTAAGATGTGTCTTAAAATAAATTAGAATAGTTATTTATTAGAAAGAATCGAAATGAACTAGACCGATATCAAAATTTACTTATTATGAAACAATCTGAGATAACCTAGCAAGTATAGAGGAAATGCTAAAAGATTAGCAAAGAAAATTATAACATAAATAAATATTGCAAATGTGACTTATATAATAATATAAGCATAAATTTATTATTTTTGGATCATTTTTCTTTGTACATTATTACTGTACATTGGCGAAATAAACACTTTCAAAGAAGGTTAAATTAGGATAAAACATATTAAATTTTAGAAACCGCATGTGAAGTATAAATAAATCTTAATTTTTTGAATTATGTTTTATTTCTATCTTTATTTGTATATTATTTCCTTGTTATATTATTGCACCACTAAGCAGCAATGCTTAGCGCGATGGAATTGTTTCCTCGCGCAGGTACTAAAGCTAGAAGCCAATGGACATTTGACAGGTTAATTTTGGGAGTTTTGATCTGCAGAGTGTCAAAGTTGGTCACCTCCTCAGCAATGCATGTAGATAGGGCCCATATAGATCATATTTTATATTTTGTATAAAATGCTTAGATATTGTATTGTAATGTATATTATGAACAGGTAATTAATAGGAATGCGATGTAAATTAATTAATTAGCTTTTTCATATGTAATTAATTTATATATCATGTAAATTATGAAATTTTGTAATTATTTTGTAAATTATGTAAATTAAGGAAATTTGAAAATTTTGCTTATGTAATTTGAGAATGTTTACACATGAATTGAGTATGAATGGAAATGATTATGAAATTGAAATGTATGGATGAGATTTGAAATATGAGAAAATTATGAGAATAATTAATGAGATAATTATGATTAGCATGGATAAGATTGTATCTTAGAAATATTGTTGAATTTCAAACAGGTGAATATTGAAATATGCCAAACGATAATAAAATAGGGGAAACTCCGCTGGTTTCTCCATCAAAAACTAATTGATATTAAATTAAATGAATTCAAAATTATTTAAAAAAAATAAAGTAAGATAAGTTATGGTGCTCCGACACCGATTGTAGCATGCCTTGCTAGGCTACACTGTAGTTGGGTGAGGGGTGTTACATTTATTGGTATCAGAGCGTGGTTTAGGCGTTCCTAGGCATAGATAGATAGAATAAGATTGTGTTCATAACATGCATTGCATTTATATGAGTTGAGGTGACTCTAATACAGATCTATTTTCTTGGTTATTTTAGGTTAAGGTATGGACTCAGAATCGCAGAGGGCAGTAGAAGAAGAAGTAGTAAGTCGTATCCCGACTGGGAGTGATATGGGAAATCAGGGAGATCCTGCTCCACCAGTGCAAGAGGTGCCTGTACAACCCCAACAGGCCTTGTTTGAGCAGATGACTGAATTCTTCGGACAGATGACTGGGGTTATTCCACCACCGCTTCAGCGGAAATCACCTATAAGAAAAATTAGGAAATATGGAGCTATAGATTTCAATGGTAGAAAGGAAGACAATTCTGCAACGGCTGAGTATTGGTTAGAAAGGACTGAAAGAGTCTTGCAGCAGCTCCATTGCACACCAGAACAGAGTTGGGAGTGTGCAGTTTCATTGTTACAAGAAGCTGCATATCGATGGTGGGATGTCGTAACCAAGGTAGTGCCACCAGCCAACGTAACTTGGGAATTCTTTCTGATAGAGTTCAAAAAGAAATATATTAGCTGTGTTCATAAAGAGGAACAGAAGAGGAGTGGTGATCAGCAAAAGAGGAAATTTGGACAGTCTAGTAATAAGAGGCTGAGAGAACAGGTAAGTCAGACATCTGATCAAAGTAGGAGATCCAGACCCAGGCCTATACCCAGAAGAGATCAACTAGAAACACTAGTAGTGAGTGTGTCAGGACTAGCAAGAAAATGTGGTCATTGTAACAAGTGGCATAAAGGTGAATGTAGGGGATTGACTAGAGCCTGTTATAGATGTGGGGCCATAGACCATCGTCTGAAAGATTGTCCTAAGAGGAATTTACCACGGACCCAGACAGAGGTCATGGAAGGACCAAGTACAATAGTAACACCACTTCCAAATGTCATCCAAGCCGGAGAGGAGCAAGAAGCCCCGTATGTGAATTTGAGGTAAAATATTTCTTTTATGATATGCCTAAGTGTATAATGATAAATTCGAAAAGACTAAATAGTATCATATATATAAAAGAAGTAGACAGAGGGAGCAATAGAAAGGTAAAAGAATTATCTCATAATCCAAAACACCCAGTAAATTTCGAGGACGAAATTTAAATTAGAGGGGAAGAATTGTAACACCCTCACTGTAACAATTCTGCATATTCTACTGTTCCTGTGACTGGTGACGGTCCGGACAGCTAGAACGTCTGGAAAAAATAATTAGACTAGAGTGAGGAGTCATAAATAACTCAAATATTAATAAGAAAAATTTAGTAAAAATTTTAGAAATAAAATACAACCAAGTCAAATGAGCCGGTGCCCAAGCGATGGGTAACCAGAGGGAAGTTGCGGTTCTCGCAACTAGGAGCCCTAGACCCGAGAGAAAATTCATAAAATAATTTTTGGGACTCCAGAAAAGGGTCATTGAGGTTCCTATGGCATTAGAATGCCAAGAAAATATTTAGAAAAATTTTTCAATCGGTACAGACAATTTTGACCCGTTAAGCCAAACGGAGGGCATTTTAGTCATTTCGTCTTCAGAGATGATTTTTGGCCGACTTGTCCAGTTGAGTAAATAATTATTATGACATAAAATGTGAATAAACATTGCTAAAAATTGAATTGAAAATGAGTAGCAAAGAAAAGAAAAGAAAATGAATTAAAATTGCAATTTTGACCTCATGCTTATGTCACTAAGCTCTCTCACCAAATCACCTTGTGACACATGTCCATAAACCAATTAAATTGAGTCAAATGGGCAGAAAATTGAAGTGAAAAAAAACAGCAGCCCTTTTCCTTCTTCTTCAAAACGTTTTACACCTCCTCCCTCACTCCTCCATTAACAAACTTTCTAAAGCTTCAATTTCCATGCTTTCCTCACCCCAAAACCCTAAGTCACCTTCACTAAAACTTACCCACACACCCTAAGGAAGCTCTAGGCAGCCACAAAGAGGAGAAATTTTAAGGAGAATACAAGTCCAAGAAGTGCCACTTAAAGGTTAGTGCACATATATACTTAGAACTCTTTATTTTCATGTTAAAGACTTAAAAGGGAGTAAGAATTTGAAAGCCAAATGAATGAAATTTATGTGTATGCATGCCCTGAATTTCGGCAGCCCTAAGGAAGGGATAAGAGTGATTGTTTTGATGGACTTAAAGTGGACTAAAGATCATGATTAAAGAATATATACATGTGGATAATGAATTAGTGAGTTAAACTAAGGTAATATGGGTGAACCTTGAATTTGGGCTAGGGTTTGGGGGTGAAAATTTGACTTGGCTTATGAAATTGTTAAATAACATTCTAATGGTCAATTAGTGACCATTTGAGGAAATTTGACCATAATTTGGACTGAAATATAGCATGGCAAAGTGAATGAGTATGCTGCCTAGTGAGTGCAGCAGGATGGCTGTGATTCCAGCCCACTTGGACTGCCATATCTTTGGCTGTGTTGGTCCAATTGGTGTTTAGACATTTGGACATGAAACTAGACTTATAATGGCACATTTTTGCTGAAGAAACCATGCCTAAAAGACCAAAGCAAGAGGACTAAAAATTGGCCCCAATCCGGGTACCCTACAAGCCAATTCTGCAGAATGACCAAATGAACAGTAACTGTTCATTTGGCCATAACTCACTGTAGATATGGTCAATTGACCTGAAATTTTTACACCAACAATTTAAGACATAGAAAAACAACTTTCATGAAGAAAACTACCCCAAATTATGACCAGAACCTAACCCAAATGGCAGTCAGAGTCACTGTTCATGGTACTGTAGATTTGGTAAATTCTGCAGATTTGTAATCCGGCCAGCTGTGGTTTTTGGACCATATATGGAGCTACAAAACTCCAAATGGAGTGATTCAAAAAAGGAAATTCAACTAGACAGAATAAGGAACAACTTTCATGTTTACCATTTTCTCAAATTCCCACTGTAACAGTCACTAATGGAATAGTGACGTTTAGGTACAAAAACTGAAAATTCTGCTCCCTTTGTTTTAAACTTGGAAATGGTATTGGCAACCAATACCAATAAATTTTAAATGCAAAATGTGGTATCTTGGAGAACTTAGGTTCAATAAAATTATTATATACTAAAAAGTCAACATTTTGGTTAACTAGCAAGGTGAATAGTAATCAAAATGATTAGCAAACTAAGATAAAGACTTAGAACCAATTCTAAGCTTAAATACTTAGAATTATATGACAAATGTGGACTATGCATCCTAGTCAAAATTATTAAAAGGAAATTAAGGCCATAAATTTGAAATCCATGAAATATTCATGGATTACTTGAAACATGAAAAATAAGTCACCTAATTGATGTGAATAGATAGTTAGGGCTTATATGCCTATCACAAATGGAATTCATAAAATATTAGTAACTCAACTTGAAATATAAAATTTGTAATTACATAAGTAGATTCTTGAATGCATAAATGAGAAAGGAAAAATGTTTTGAATACAATGGTAAATGTGAACCATTGTTTAGAATTGTGATCAATATGAATAACATAATGAATGAATAAATGAACCATGTTAATGTATGAATTAGACATTAGTTCTCATTATTGTAGAGAGGAGAAGTATTTTGAGTACAATGGTATAAAAGGATAATTGATGTGAATTGTAATCATATAAATGATCAAATGAATGTATGAATTATAATTGAAATTTATCACGAAATAATGAAGTCATAAAACACAATATATTAACATTTAATGATATTATGTGCCCTTGTATTGCCTAGACATGTGTGTCAGATTGGATAGTTTGGCATGCCAATAGGGTATTGTTTTAGCAGTACTGTGAAAGGCTTTATGCCTGTATTCATGGCTTTATGCCCGTATTCATGACTTTATGCCAACATTCATGGCTTTTATGCCCGATTATGTGTTATCATGGTTTTTTAGCCATACTGACTGCATACGTGGTTGACGTTCTGCGTCCCATGGTATGACGGCCCGAGGCACTACGGTGTCCAGTGCCAACGACCCGTTATCCAGTTTAGTCAGCCTGTCATAGGTTACTTGGGCAGTGAAATTCATTGAGATAAGTTAAGAATATTAGCAATTTAAAATATTAGAAAATAAATAAAATAAATGAGTAAGATGTGTCTTAAAATAAATTAGAATAGTTATTTATTAGAAAGAATCGAAATGAACTAGACCGATATCAAAATTTACTTATTATGAAACAATCTGAGACAACCTAGCAAGTATAGAGGAAATGCTAAAAGATTAGCAAAGAAAATTATAACATAAATAAATATTGCAAATGTAACTTATATAATAATATAAGCATAAATTTATTATTTTTATATCATTTTTCTTTGTACATTATTACTGTACATTGGCGAATAAACACTTTCAAAGAAGATTAAATTAGGACAAAAACATATTAAATTTTAGAAACCGCATGTGAAGTATAAATAAATCTTAATTATTTGAATTATGTTTTATTTCTATCTTTATTTGTATATTATTTCCTTGTTATATTATTGCACCACTAAGCAGCAATGCTTAGCGCGATGGAATTGTTTCCTCGCGCAGGTACTGAAGCTAGAAGCCAATGGGCGTTTGACTGGGAATTTTGGGAGTTTTGATCTGCAGAGTGTCAAAGTTGGTCACCTCCTCAGCAATGCATGTAGATAGGGCCCATATAGATCATATTTTATATTTTATATAAAATGCTTAGATATTGTATTGTAATGTATATTATGAACAGGTAATTAATAGGAATGCCATGTAAATTAATTAATTAGCTTTTTCATATGTAATTAATTTATATATCATGTAAATTATGAAATTTTGTAATTATTAAAATTATGTAAATTAAGGAAATTTGAAAATTTTGCTTATGTAATTTGAGAATGTTTACACATGAATTGAGTATGAATGGAAATGATTATGAAATTGAAATGTATGGATGAGATTTGAAATATGAGAAAATTATGAGAATGATTAATGAGATAATTATGATTAGCAAGGGTAAGATTGTATCTTAGAAATATTGTTGAATTTCAAACAGGTGAATATTAAAATACGCCAAACGATAATAAAATAGGGGAAACTGTAACACCCTCCCGGTAACCACTCCGTACATCCTACTGTTCCGGTTACCGGTGTCGGTCCGGACAGCTAGAACGTCCGGAAAAATATTTAAACTAAAGTCAAGAACCATAATTAACTCAAATATTAATAAGAAAAATTTAGTAAAAATTTTAGAAATAAAATACAACCAAGTTAAACGAGCCGGTGCCCTAGCGATGGGTAACCAGAGGGAAGTTGCGGTTGTCGCAACGAGGAGCCCTAGACCCGGGAGAAAAATTATAAAATAATTTTTGGGACTCCAGAGAAGGGTTATTGAGGTTCCCATGGCATTAGAATGCCAAGAAAATACCTAGAAAAATTTTTCAATCGGTACAGACAATTTGACCCGTTCAGCCAAACGGAGGGCATTTTGGTCATTTCGCCTTCAGAGGTGATTTTTGGCCGACTTGTCCAGTTGATTAAATAATTAATATGACATAAAATATGAAGAAACATTACTAAAAATGAAATTGGAAATGAGTAGTGAAAGAAAAGAAAAAAAAATGCAAAATAATGCAAATAATGACATTGTATGATGTCATTTAAAATTTCCAACCAATCACCATTAAGCAACTATTTGACTAACAAATAAAAGAGGTTAAAAGAAGACCAAAATAACAAAAAAAATGCAGCAGCCATCCCTCCTTTCCCATTGCAGCCGAAATCCCTTCACCATGCTCCTCCATTTTTGGTTCTTGAAAGCTTCAAATTTCCATGCTTCCTCACCCTAAAACCCATAAGTCCCTTCATCAAAAATTAATCCCACACCTAGACAAAGCTTTTGGCAGCCAAGAAAAGGAAGAAAAGTGAAGTTTTGAGTTGGGAAAAATCTGCCCTATTCAAGGTTAGTGCACATGTATACTTAAATCTCCTTTATTCCATGTTAAAGCCTTAAAGTGAGCAAGAATTTGTCACTTAAATGAATGAAATTTATGCTTATGCATGCCTTGAATTTTGGCAGCCCTAAGGAAGGAACAATAAGGGAGTGTTTTGATGGTTTTAATGGACTTAGCATGAATTGGAGATTATGTTTAAGCTATATATCTACATAGATGTTGAACTAGTGTGCTAATTGAGGTTTATGGGTAAATTGCATTGGACATTAGGGTTTTGAGGAATGAAAAATTAACTTGGCTTATCAAACTGTTAAAGAACACTCTAATGGTCAATGAGTGACCATTTGAGATATGTTGACCACAATTTGGACTAAAAAATGATATGGCAAAGTCAAGGTGTGAGCTGCCCTAGGACAGTAGCAAATGGACTGAAATTTCAGTCCAATTACACAGCCATAACTTTGGCTGTGTTAGTCCAATTGGTGTTTGGCCAATTGGAAATGAAACTAGGCTTATAATGGCACATTTTTTCTGAAGAAACCATGCCCAAAAGACCAAAGCAAGAGGACCAAACCTTGGCCCCAATCCGGATACCCTGAAACTGATTCTGCATAATTGACCAAATGAACATTTGGCCATAACTCACTGTAGATTTGGTCAATTGACCTGAAATTTTTACAGCAACAATTTAAGACATCGACAAACAACTTTCATGAAGGAACCTACCCCAAATTATGGCCAGAACCTAACCCAAATGGCAGTGGCAGTCACTGTTCATGTTACTGTAGATATGGTAATTTCTGCAGAATGGTAATCCGGCCAGCTGTGGTTTTTGGACCATATCTAGAGCTACAAAACTCCAAATGGAGTGATTCAAAAAAGGAAATTCAACTAGACAAAATAAGGAACAACGTTTATGTTTTACATTTCTTCAAATTCCCACAGAAACAGTGTCCAATGGAACAGTGAAGTTGACTCACAAAAACTCAAAATTCTGCTTGTGTTGGTTTAAACTTTGAAATGGTATAAATGCTTAATGCCAACAAGTTTGGAATGCCAAATGTGGTATGTTGGGAGTGCCAAAGTCAATGTACATATTTTTATTCTAAAAGTCAATATTTTTGTTGACCAATAAGATGAATAGTGACACTAAAAATTTAAAATTCACAAATTGAAGAATTTAAAAGTTTCAAATGCTCTAGTATACCTAACAAGATTAGTTTGGATAGTTTGGCATGCCAATAGGGTTCAGTTAGCAGTACTGCACATGGCAATATGCCATTCTGTGATTTCATGGCTTGTAGCCATTCTGACTTTGTATTGAGACTTGGCCTTGTGCCTGATATTATTCTGACTTGTTAGGCTACATTTGCCTGCCGGGAGATGCATATGTGACCGATGGTGTGACGGCCCGAGGTACTAGGTACCAAGTGCCAGTTTACCCGTTATCCAGTCCAGTCGTCTAGTGTAGGTTTACTTGGGGCAACCAAATGAATAAAAGTGAACAACGTTAACGAAATAATGGTTATACCAATACCAAACAAAGAAAGCATACACATTCTATACACATTCATTTTCTTGCTATTTTCTTCTATTATATTATTGCACCACTAAGCATTATTGCTTAGCGCGTTGCTTTTGCCACGCGTAGGTACTGGAGATCCCGATCGTGAGCCCAGTAGACCACAGACTGGGTGAGTCCATCCTGCAGTTCTGCACAGTGTCCGTGTCACCTCGTCACCTGCAGTGCATTGGTAGGACACTATAAGTCATTTTGTCATTTTGTAATTAAATTTTTATTTTCTCATATGTATTTGGGATTTATGTAATGTATTTTGAGGTTCATGTAAATAATAAAGATTTATGGTTATGTATGGAAGTAATTTGAGTATTTAATTGTTGTTTATATATGAGAACCCTGAGAAAGGGATGTTTGAGAAATGAAAAGGTTGTTGAGACCTGAAATTGAAAAATTGTTGAGATCTTGATATTGAGTTTTGTGATGATATTGGAGTTGGGAATGAATGAATTTGTTTATTGGAAGTGTTTTTAACAGGTTCCGAAGAACTGTTTTCTCCATTTTTAGCCGGTACTCCGCCGGATTTTCTATAAAATTTTCGGAACCTCAAATAAATAAAAATTTTGCTAAATGGCTTAAATAAAGTATATTTCATAAATTATATGCAAAAGCATGATATAAATTAATTAAGGTATATTAGAGTGTGCCGGTACACCGTGTGGCATTACTTACTCAGGTATACTGTATACGGGTAAGGGGTGTCACATTTAGTGGTATCAGAGCACGGTTTAGGCGTTTCTGGTCCTAGATTGAGTCCATACCATGCATTGCATTTGTAAGAGTCGAGGTGACACTAATGCAGATCTGTTTGTTTTTCTTATTTTGAATAGGATATGGACCCTTCATCTCAGAGGGCAGTTGAGGAGGAAGTGGAGAGTCATGCTCCACCGTGCAGAGTGAGGCGGGGGTAGGGAGAACCTACTCCGCCACTCAGCGAGCACCTCAGCCTCCACAGGCCATGTTCCAACAAATGGCCGACTTCTTTAGACAAATGGCCGGAATAATGCCAGCACCACCACCACCACCACCAGCTCCACAGCAGAAATCACACCTGGAAAGGCTAAGAAAGTTTGGGGCGGTGGATTTCTTCGGCAAGAGGGAAGATGACTCTGTTGCAGCCGAAAATTGGTTGAACAGAACGGGCAGAGTCTTAAAACAACTCCACTGCACCCCAGAGTAGAACTTAGAAGCTGGTGTATCCTTGTTACAAGACGATGCCTACGAATGGTGGGACATTGTGTCCAGTGAAGTGCAGCCAGAAGTTGTAACTTGGGACTTCTTCCTCTCCGAATTCAAGAAGAAATATGTAGTTACTGTATACCTGGAAGAGAGAAGAAAAGAGTTCATTAATCTGAGGCAGAGGCAGTTGTCAGTGGCCGAGTATGAGAAGGAATTTGTTCGATTGAGCCGCTATGGAAGGGAGATAGTCCCTAATGAAGCTGAAAGGTGCAAGAGATTTGAAGAGGGACTAAATGACAACATCAAGATCCAGCTCACTGCCTTGGGAATCACAGAATTTAGCAAGCTAGTGGAAGCTGCAATAAGAGTTGAAAAAGTGAGAATCGGTGGCGGACTGAGAAGGAGAGCAGCGAAGAGAGGCCGGTCGGTCTAGCTCGGCTCACGCATTTGGAAAGAAGTTCAAGGGTCCACCGCACGAGTTGGCTCGGCCACATGGTCGAGTCGGTCTCGGGGCGGGCCACGATTCACCTAGGAGAGTCGGTCCACACCATCGGTGGCGGCTCTCCAGGGATGGGGTTCAGGGGACCAGCCCCAACATCTTCTGCATGTCCACACTGCCTTAAACGGCACAAGGGGGAGTGTTGGAGAGTAACTGGTGCCTGCTTGAGATGTGGGTCGACAGAACATTAGCTGAGAAATTGTCCACGCAGAACCACTACAACTGCTCCAACACAAGCAGACAGACCTGCTCCTGCACCACAGAGAGGTAGAAAATCTGGTAAATCTGAGGCTGTTGGACCATCATAGAGGCCTGCATCTGAGCCAGCGGAGAGGCCTGACAGCAGACCACCAGCAAGAAATTATGCCCTGAGAGCTCAGGAGGAGCAAGATGCCCCGGACGTCATCAGGGGTACATTCTCCCTCTACAATACTCCTGTGCATGCATTGGTGGATCCAGGATCCACTCATTCCTACATTTGCATCAACCTACCCGTAGAAAAGGGGATACTAGTAGGGGAGAGTGACCAAGACATTATGGTCACTAATCCATTGGGCCACAGTGTAGTGGTGAATAAAGTATACAAGGGTTGCCCGTTAAGGATTTAAGGGTATGAATTCTCGGCAGACCTAATTGAGTTACCCTTCCATGAGTTTGACGTGATATTGGGAATGGACTGGTTGTCACGTCATCAGGCAATAGTTGATTGCAAATTGAAGAGAATTTCTCTAAAAACTTCAGAGGGTAATGAGATCACAGTTGTGGGGGAAAGGACAGATTTCTTGTCCAATGTCATCTCAGCCACAGTTGCAAGAAGAATGATGAGAAAAGGCTGTGAAGCCTACCTAGCACATGTGGTGGATACTAGGCAGGCTAAGCCAAACCTGAGTGACATACCCACAGTGAGAGACTTCCCAGAGGTATTTCCTGAAGAGTTGCCTGGTTTGCCACCAGAAAGGGAAGTTGAATTTGCTATTGAGACACTGCCGGGTACAGCACCCATTTCCATTGCTCCTTATAGGATGGCACCCACTGAATTGAGAGAGTTGAAAACTCAGTTGCAAGAGTTGCTTGATAAGGGGTTCATACGCCCCAGTGTGTCACCATGGGGAGCTCCAGTGCTGTTTGTGAAAAAGAAGGATGGGACTTTGAGGCTATGCATCGATTACCGGCAGTTGAATAAAGTGACTGTGAAGAACAGATATCCGTTGCCTAGAATTGATGATTTGTTTGATCAGTTGAAGGGAGCAGGAGTATTTTCTAAGATTGATCTCAGATCAGGGTATCATCAGTTGAGGGTGAAGGATGTAGATGTGCCCAAGACTGCATTCAGGACCCGGTATGGGCATTATGAGTTCCTGGTGATGCCCTTTGGCCTAACAAATGCACCAGCGGCATTCATGGACCTTATGAACCGTATCTTCCATCCATACCTGGATCGGTTCGTAGTGGTTTTTATTGATGATATTCTGGTGTATTCCAAGACCAGGGAAGAACATGATGAACATTTGAGGCTTGTTCGCAAACCTGTGAGGAAAAGAAGCTGTATGCTAAGTTGTCCAAGTGCGACTTTTGGCTGAATGAGATTGCATTCCTTAGACACATAGTGTCAGCTGATGGGATTAGGGTGGATCCCAAGAAAATAGAAGCAGTGATGGAATGGAAGCCTCCCAGAAATACAACTGAGGTCAGAAGCTTCTTGGGGCTAGCTGGGTATTACAGAAGATTTGTGAAGGGATTTTCCCTAATAGCTGCTCCAATGACCAAGTTGTTACACAAGATTGTCAGATTTGACTGGAATGACAAGTGTCAGACCAGTTTTGAGAAGTTAAAGGCTATGTTGACAGAGGCACCCATATTAACACAACCAGTGTCAGGAAAGGACTTCGTGGTCTATAGTGATGCCTCTCATAATGGGTTAGGGTGTGTATTGATGTAAGAGGGGAAGGTGGTCACCTATGCTTCCAGGCAGTTAAGGCCACATGAACAGAACTACCCTACCCATGATCTAGAGCTTGCAGCAATTATGCTCGCACTGAAGATATGGAGGCATTACTTGTATGGTGAAAAGTGCTACATTTACACAGACCACAAGAGTCTAAAATATTTGCCAACTCAGAGGGAGCTCAACCTTAGACAGAGGCGATGGATTGAGTTCCTGAAGGATTATGACTGTGTAATTGACTACCATCCTGGGAAGACAAATGTAGTTGCTGATGCTTTGAGCAGAAAGTCCATCACAGCTTTGAGATCATTGAATGCCCGTCTAACTTTGATTCGAGATGGAGCTATTTTGGCTGAGTTGCAAGTGAGGCCAAACCTGCTACAGCAGATTTTGGATGGGCAAATGGCAGATGGAAAATTAATGGCCATTGTGAGCAAAATTCCAGAAGGAAAAGCAACTGATTATGAGGTGAAGGTAAATGGGTGTCTATATTACAAAGGAAGACTGTGTGTACCAGATGATGGGGAATTGAAGGTCAATATTCTAAAAGAGGCACACACTAGTGTATATGCTATGCACCCAGGAAGTACAAAGATGTATCATGATCTGAAGCTTGATATTGGTGGCACAGTATGAAGAAAGACATAGCTGACTATGTGACTAAATGCTTGACATGTCAGCAAGTCAAGGCAGAACATCAAGTTCCATCGGGTTTGCTACAGCCTATACGCATACCTGAATGGAAGCAGGATCGGGTCACCATGGATTTTGTAAGTGGTCTACCTCTCACCCGGAAGAAACATGATGCAGCATGGGTAATAGTGGATAGATTGACCAAGTCAGCACACTTTCTGCCAGTTAGGACTGACTACTCACTGGAGAAGTTAGCAAAATTGTATATCAGTGAAATAGTTAGACTGCATGGAATTCCACTTTCCATCATATTTGATCGAGACCCAAGGTTTACATCGAGATTTTGGAAGAAGTTGCATGAATCCTTGGGTACACAACTCCACTTCAGCACAGCTTTCCATCCTCAGACGGATGGGCAATCAGAAAGAGTAATCAAGGTAAACAATTGAAACCAATGAAATTGATACAAATATTGAATTGAAATGATAACAATAACATGAAATATATGTCAGGTCCTTGAGGATATGCTGAGGAGTTGTGTCATTGAGTTTGAGGGAAGTTGGGATAGATACCTCCCACTGGCAGAATTTTCATACAACAATAGCTACCAAGCTAGCATTCAAATGGCCCCATATGAAGCACTGTATGGGAGAAAATGTAGAACTCCAGTGTGCTGGACTGAATTGGGTGAAGACAAAATGGTAGGGCCAGACCTGGTGAAACAGACTGAGGAGAAAGTGAAACTAATTAAAGCCAATCTCAAGATTGCCTCAGACAGACAGAAATCCTATGCCGACTTGAAGAGAAAAGAAATAGAATATGTGGTTGGCGACAAAGTGTTCCTCAAGGTGTCACCATGGAAGAAAGTGTTGAGGTTTGGAAGAAAAGGTAAGTTGAGCCCTAGGTTCATTGGCCCATATGAAGTCATTGAACGTGTGGGTCCAGTGGCCTATAGGCTAGCTTTACCACCAGAGCTGGATAAGATCAACAATGTGTTCCACGTGTCCATGCTCATAAGATACCGCTCAGATCCTTCGCATGTCATCTCCAGAGAAGAAATTGAAATACAACCGGATTTGACATATGAAGAAGAACCTCTACGGATCCTAGCTCGGGAAGTAAAAGAATTGAGGAACAAGCAGATTCCATTGGTGAAAGTGCTTTGGAGGCACCACAACACCGAGGAGGCAACTTGGGAAAGTGAAGAGACGATGAGGCAACAGTTTCCTCAACTGTTTGTATCAGGTAAATTTCGAGGACGAAATTTAAATTAGAGGGGAAGAGTTGTAACACCCTCCATTAACCACTCAGTACATCCTCTTTGTTGGTGACGGTGTCGGTCCGGACAGCTAGAACATCCGGAAAAATATTTAAACTAAAGTCAGGAACCATAATTAACTCAAATATTAATAAGAAAAATTTAGTAAAAATTTTAGAAATAAAATACAACCAAGTTAAACGAGCCGGTGCCCTAGCGATGGGTAACCAGAGGGAAGTTGCGGTTCTCGCAACGAGTAGCCCTAGACCCGGGGGAAAAATTATAAAATAATTTTTGAAACTCCAGAGAAGGGTTATTGAGGTTCCCATGGCATTAGAATGCCAAGAAAATACCTAGAAAAATTTTTCAATCGGTACAGACAATTTTGACCCGTTCAGCCAAACGGAGGGCATTTTGGTCATTTCGCCTTCAGAGGTGATTTTTGGCCGACTTGTCTAGTTGAGTAAATAATTAATATGACATAAAATATGAAGAAACATGTAACACCTTCCCGGTAATCATTCCGTACATTCTACTGTTCCGGTGACCGGTGTCGGTCCGGACAGCTAGAACATCCGGAAAAATAATTAAACTTAAGTCAGGAACCATAATTAACTCAAATATTAATAAGAAAAATTTAGTAAAAATTTTAGAAATAAAATACAACCAAGTTAAACGAGCCGGTGCCCTAGCGATGGGTAACCAGAGGAAAGTTGCGGTTCTCGCAACGAGGAGCCCTAGACCCAGGGGAAAAATTGTAAAATGATTTTTGGGACTTCAGAGAAGGGTCATTGAGGTTCCTATGGCATTAGAATGCCAAGAAAATACCTAGAAAAATTTTTCAATCGGTACAAACGATTTTGACCCGTTAAGCCAAATGGAGGGCATTTTGGTCATTTCGCCTTCCGAAGTGATTTTTGGCCGACTTGTCCAGTTGAGTAAATAATTAATATAACGTAAAATATTAATAAACATTACTAAAAATGAAATTGGAAATGAGTAGTGAAAGAAAAGAAAAGAAAATGAAAAATAATGCAAATAATGACATATTATGATGTCATTCAAGATTTTCCACCAATCACCATTAAGCCATTGTTTGACTAACTATTAAAAGAGATTAAAGAAGACCAAAATAACACAAATTGCAGCAGCTACCTCCCTCCCCAAAGGCCAGCCGAAACTGCCCTAGACACCTCCATGGATTTTTTTTTTTTAATCAAGCTCAATCTCTCCCTTTCTTACACCACTAAACCCTAACCCCTTTCATTAAACCTTGACCATATCACTTGGAAAAGCTCTTGGCAGCCAAGAAGAAGAAGTAAAGTGAGGTTTAGGGGCTTGGAAAATTCTGCCCATTCAAGGTTAGTGCACTTATACCCATTAAACTCTTTATTTCCATGATTTTGGACTTGAACTTAGTAAGATTTGTAGTTTAAATGAACAAAAAAAACCTATGAGTATGAACACTTGAATTTCGGCTGCCTTAATAAAAGTATATGTAGGAATGTTTTTGATGAGCTTGAAGTGAATTAGAAACCATATTTGAAGTTATAAACATATGAGTAATGCCTTAGTAGCTAGCTAAGGTAAATGGCATAAATTATGAATTTGAATTAGGGTTTTGGGGAGTGAAAAATTGATTTGGCTTAGGAAATTGTTAGAGCACATTTTAATGGTCAATTAGTGACCATTTTAGGTATGTTGCCCATAATTAGAACTGAAAAATGGTATGGCAAAGTCAAGGTATAAATCGCCTAGGACAAAGATAGGGACTGAAAATTCAGTCCCTTTGCACTGCCATAACTTGGGCTGTGTTAGTCCAATTGGTGTTTGGCCAATTGGACATGAAACTAGGCTTATAATGGCACATTTTTGCTGAAGAAACCATGCCCAAAAGACCAAAGCAAGAGGACCAAAACTTGGCCCCAATCCGGATACCAGAATCTGGTTCTGCAGAATTGACCAAATGAACAGTAACTGTTCATTTGGCCATAACTCACTGTAGATATGGTCAATTGACCTGAAATGTTTACAACAACAAGTTAAGACATAGACAAACAACTTTCATGAAGGAACCTACCCCAAATTATGGCCAGAACCTAACCCAAATGGTAGTAGAAGTTACTGTTCCTGTTACTGTAGATATGGTATTTTCTGCAGAATGGGAATCCAGCCAGCTGTGGTTTTTGGACCATATGTAGAGCTATAAAACTCCAAATGGAGTGATTCAAAAAAGCAAATTCAACTAGACAAAATAAGGAACAACTTTCATTTTTACATTTCTTCAAATTCCCACAGTAACAGTATCCAATGGAACAGTAAAGTTAACTCACCAAAACTGAAAATTCTGTTTGTGTTGGGTTACACTTTGAAATGGTATTAACACTTAATGCCAACAAGTTTTAAACACCAAATGTGGTATGTTGGGAGTGCCAAAGTCAATGAACATATTTTCTATCCAAAAGTCAACATTTTTGTTGACCAATGAGGTGAATAGTAACACCAAAACATGAAATTTACAAATTGAAGAATTTAAAAGTTTCAAATGCCCTAAAATACCTAACAAGATTGGTTTGGATAGTTTGGCATGCCAATAGGGTTCAGTTAGCAGTACTGCACATGGCAATATGCCATTCTGTGATTTTATGGCTTTTAGCCATTCTGACTTTGTATTGAGCTTTGGCCTTGTGCCTGATATTATTTACAGCTTGTTAGCTGTTCTGTTGCACATCGGGAGATGCATATGTGACCGATGGTGTGACGGCCTGAGGTACTAGGTACCCAAAGGCGCTACCCGTTATCCATCCGATGCCTAGTGTAGGTTACTTGGGGCAACCAAATGAATAAAAGTGAACAAAGTTAATGAAATAATGAATTTACCAATACCAAACAAAGAAAGCATACACATTCTATACACATTTTTTTCTTGCTATTTTCTTTTATTATATTATTGCACCACTAAGCATTATTGCTTAGCGCGTTGCTTTTGCCACGCGTAGGTACTGGAGATCCCGATCGTGAGCCCGTGAGATCGCAGACGGGTGAGTTCATCCCGCAGATTCGCATGTTGTCTGTGTCACCTCACTACCTGCAGTGCATTGGTAGGGCACTAGGTGTCATTTTGTAATTAAATTTTTATTTTCTCATATGTATTTGGGATTATGTAATGTATTTTGAGGTTCATGTAAATAATAAAGATTTATGGTTATGTATGGAAGTAATTTAAGCTTTTAATTGTTATTTATATATATATGAGAACCCTGAGAAATGGATGTTTGAGAAATGAAAAGGCTATTGAGAACTGAAATTGAGAAATATTGTTGAGTTTTTGATATTGAGACTTTGTTGATGAATTGAAGTTGGGTTTGTTTGAAAATTATTTGGATGTGTTTTCACAGGTTCCGAAGAACGGTTTTCTCCATTTTTAGCCGGTGCTCCGCCGGATTTTCTTTAAAATTTTCGGAACCTTAAATGAATAATACTTTTGATAAATGGCTTAAATAAATTGTATTTCATAAATTATATGCAAAAGCATGATATAAATTAATTGAGGAATATTAGAGTGTGCCGGTACACCGTGTGTCATTACTTACTCGGGTATACTGTACACGGGTAAGGGGTGTCACAAAACATTACTAAAAATGAAATTGGAAATGAGTAGTGAAAAAAAAGAAAAGAAAATGCAAAATAATGCAAATAATAACATTGTATGATGTCATTTAAAATTTCCAACCAATCACCATTAAGCAACTATTTGACTAACAAATAAAAGAGGTTAAAAGAAGACCAAAATATCAAAAAAATGCAGCAGCCATCCCTCCTTTCCCATTGCAACCGAAATCCCTTCACCATGCTCCTCCATTTTTGGTTCTTGAAAGCTTCAAATTTCCATACTTCCTCACCCTAAAACCCATAAGTCCCTTCATCAAAAATTAATCCCACACCTAGACAAAGCTTTTGGCAGCCAAGAAAAGGAAGAAAAGTGAAGTTTTGAATTGGGAAAAATCTGCCCTATTCAAGGTCAGTGCACATATATACTTAAATCTCCTTTATTCCATGTTAAAGCCTTAAAGTGAGCAAGAATTTGTCACTTAAATGAATGAAATTTATGCTTATGCATGCCTTGAATTTCGGCAGCCCTAAGGAAGGAACAATAAGGGAGTGTTTTGATGGTTTTAATGGACTTAGCATGAATTGGAGATTATGTTTAAGCTATATATCTACATAGATGTTGAACTAGTGTGCTAATTGAGGTTTATGGGTAAATTGCATTGGACATTAGGGTTTTGAGGAATGAAAAATTAACTTGGCTTATCAAACTGTTAAAGAACACTCTAATGGTCAATAAGTGACCATTTGAGGTATGTTGACCACAATTTGGACTGAAAAATGGTATGGCAAAGTCAAGGTGTGAGCTGCCCTAGGACAGCAGCAAATGGACTGAAATTTCAGTCCAATTACATAGCCATAACTTTGGCTGTGTTAGTCCAATTGGTGTTTGGCCAATTGGACATGAAACTAGGTTTATAATGGCACATTTTTGCTGAAGAAACCATGCCCAAAAGACCAAAGCAAGAGGACCAAAACTTGGCCCCAATCCGGATACCCTGAAACTGATTCTGCAGAATTGACCAAATGAACAGTAACTGTTCATTTGGCCATAACTCACTGTAGATTTGGTCAATTGACCTGAAATTTTTACAGAAACAAGTTAAGACATAGACAAACAACTTTCATGAAGGAACCTACCCAAAATTATGGCCAGAACCTAACCCA
Organism: Hevea brasiliensis; assembly: GCF_030052815.1. Taxonomy (NCBI): domain Eukaryota; kingdom Viridiplantae; phylum Streptophyta; class Magnoliopsida; order Malpighiales; family Euphorbiaceae; genus Hevea; species Hevea brasiliensis. The sequence goes on along the minus strand of NC_079502.1, from coordinate 58,035,464 downwards.
AATGGCAGTGGCAGTCACTGTTCATGTTACTGTAGATATGGTAATTTCTGCAGAATGGTAATCCGGCCAGCTGTGGTTTTTGGACCATATCTGGAGCTACAAAACTCCAAATGGAGTGATTCTAAATAGGAAATTCAACTAGACAAAATAAGGAACAACTTTCATGTTTTACATTTCTTCAAATTCCCACAGAAACAGTGTCCAATGGAACAGTGAAATTGACTCACAAAAACTGAAAATTCTGCTTGTGCTGGTTTAAACTTTGAAATGGTATAAATGCTTAATGCCAACAAGTTTGGAATGCCAAATGTGGTATGTTGGGAGTGCCAAAGTCAATGTACATATTTTTATTCTAAAAGTCAACATTTTTGTTGACCAATAAGATGAATAGTGACACTAAAAATTTGAAATTCACAAATTGAAGAATTTAAAAGTTTCAAATGCCCTAGTATACCTAACAAGATTAGTTTGGATAGTTTAGCATGCCAATAGGGTTCAGTTAGCAGTACTGCACATGGCAATATGCCATTCTGTGATTTCATGGCTTGTAGCCATTCTGACTTTGTATTGAGACTTGACCTTGTGCCTGATATTATTTACAGCTTGTTAGCTGTTCTGTTGCACACCGGGAGATGCATATATGACCGATGGTGTGACGGCCCGAGGTACTAAGTACCCAGTGCCAGTTTACCCGTTATCCAGTCTAGTCGTCTAGTGTAGGTTTACTTGGGGCAACCAAATGAATAAAAGTGAACAACGTTAACGAAATAATTGTAACACCCCTAAGTTCGGTAGTGCGTTCTACTGCTCCGGTGACCAGTGCTGTCCGGACAGCTAGGATGCCTAGAACTACACTTCAATATGAGTGAAGAGACATAAAATAATGAAATACAAAAAAAGAAAATACAAGAAAAACAAAGAAAAAATAATAGTAAAGAAATGTGATCAAGTTAAGCGAGCCGGGAAACCTAACGATGGGTGACCGCACTGGGAAGTCACGGCGTTGACCATTGACTAGCAATTTGCGGGGAACCCTGGAAAACATTTTTAGGACTTAAATAGAACCTTATTGAAGAATAAATATCATTAGAAAGATCAAAGAAAAATTAAATAATTAGTACAAAGAAAAGTGAGAAATCGAAAAACAGACAAAACCCGGTAATACCGAAAAATCGGGAATGCCACCCGAACAGGGGCATTATGGTCATTTGACATCCCGAATTGTCTTTTGACCTAAATGTCCATTAAAAATAATTAATATTACACTTGGAAAATAAAATGAAAAATTAGTTTAGTGGTACCTAATACAAATAACTAAAATCAAGGGCTTAATGTGGGATTAAGTGAAAGTTTACCTTAAAATATGATTTAATTTGTTTAGTGGTCCACTAAGAACATTAAAATGGTTAAATATATTCATTAGTGGGCAGATTCTTCCCACTCAAAGGGTCATCTTCTTCATTCCATAACCCATGCCGTGAATGAAGATGAAAAAATCCACCATTGATGTTTTGCATGAGCTTGATTTCCTCTCTCCATTTCAACTCCAACCTCTTAGGTTTCTTCATTAAACTTTGTCTACACATCACAAGGAAGATATTGATACCAATTTTGAGAAGTTTGGTGAAGGTTTAGCAAGTTACAATTAAAGGTAAGTTTGCATTTTTGAGAATTTCCTTGTTAAACTTTATGTTTATGTTATGGGTGTTAGTTTTGTGAAGGAAATTTTGAAGTTTAAATAGTTATTGAGATAGCCATTTTTGGACAGCCATGGGGTCACACATTTGATGATTTATTATGCATATAATTGATGAGAAATAATGTTGATCATGGTAAATTAATATCCTAATGAATTGTTTCACATATACATGGTGATTTTGGCACTTGGATGAGAATTGATGGATTGTAGGGCAATGTGATGTTGAAGGACAAATTTCGGCAGCCTTTGGGACACTTGAATAAATGTGTATATTCATGGGAGTCTTGGCAGAATTGTGGCATTAAGGAATGAAGGATATGTGTATGAAATTATTGTGTAAAGTGTATGTGAGAATTAATGGTGTTTAGGTGTGTATGTAATGGTATTGAGATATTGTAAATGTGAATTATATTTGGTGTGTTGAGGGTAATGGTAATCTGCCCAAAATAATGTTAATGTAAAGTAGATTATACTGTGGTTAATGTACCAAAACAGATTGGTAGGGAAGTGAACCAAATTGCAAGGTATATGTGTGTTTGAAGTTGGGGTGTGAAATGCATATTGAGGGCAGTGTATATTTTAGCCTATAACCTTGAATGTGTAACCTCAATTGGTATGAGACCAATTTGAGGTGAAACTAGGCACAAAATGTGCCAACTTTCATTGAGAAACCATGCCAAAATTCTGCTTGCAAGGTGACCTAAAAAAATGACCAATTCGGATTAGGTGCAATTAGGACCTGAAAAATGACAAATTGGGCAGCAGTGAGTGTTTAGGCCATAACTCACTCAAACCAGGTCCAATTGACCTGAAATTTTGACCAAGAATAGTTAAGACCCATATCTACAAGTCTTATGAAGACACCAAAGCCCAGAAATGACCATAAGCAAGTCAAACAACTTGCACAAGTTCGGGTCCAAAAACTGGCCGAACCAGAGTTGACCAAATTGACCTAAAATTGACCTAAAATGGTACCATTTGACCAGCAATAGTATAATGACCATAACTTGGTCTACTTAACTCGGATTGACCTGAAATTTTGCCCCGCGTGCAATAAGACCTAGATCTACAAGTTTGTAGTTTCGACCGAGACCTGAAAACCGAGGGAACTAGATCGTCCGGTTAGGTCAAACCAGTATCCCTAATCCAAAGAATTTGCACTAAAATGCACTAAACAAGGAAATGACTTTGGTAAAACATACCAAACCTAAAACCCTATCGAATGTGACATATTAACGACACTAAGACCTAATTTACCTAAAACGCAATGAGGGTTGGTATATTAGGTGATTAAGTGAATAATTGAGTTGATGCATTATTTACCAAACACCATCGATAGAGACGATTTAATTTAGCATCAAACACTTCAAATTGTGTTTCTCGATTAACAAGGACTCAAGAAAAGGGAAGGAAACACGAGTCGGATCGGGAGACGATCATCGAGAGGTTTGTGCACAACTAGTTTTTAACTGATTTTATTTGAATATTTCATATGATTAAATGACATATTTTCTTATGTATTATCTTTAACAAGCATTGGATTTAATTCAATGATTCTGAAAATTGTTATAGTATGTATGAATTTAGCTTTGTGAAATGGTATCTCCACAAGTATTAAGCATTGTTATGGATTGAATAAATTATGTTTTGGAAAATTGTGATAGAACATGTTTTGAATTGTGATGGTAATTTTCATGGGAAAATGCAAATTTATGATTTGATTTGTGTTGAGCATAAAAATTATTGGATATTGGAATTGACTTTGAATCGAATTATATTGTGATTTATGCTCACTAAAAGGATTGTGATATTGTTTTATATCTCACTATAGATGCTTGACTAGGTTATTACCCGTCTCTCTCATTTGTTGAGAACACAATGGAGTTAGTTGTGTTTTGATTACCATGGTACGTGCACAGGCTTAGATTTTCCTCTGATTTGAGGTTAGATCTAAGTTTATTTTATCGTTATGGCCCTTGCGGAAGATTCATTATTGTGATGGTATGCGTGCACGATGATTCGACCTACCCGACCATAGGGAGTTAGAATCAGATTCGACCTCCCCGACCATAGGGAGTTAGAATCACATCGAATATGGCCCTTTCGGATTAGTCTTGCATAGTTAGTGAGATAAAGATTAATTTTTGAGATACATAATGATTTTTGAGATACATATTGATTTTTGAGATACATAATGATTTTTGAGATACATAATGATTTTTGAGATACATAATGACTTTTGAGATACAATATGATATTTGAGATACATAATGATTTTTGAGATACAGAATGGCTTTTGAATGGTAAGGAATGGTGATTTTAATTATGGTTTATGTATAATTAATTTTGTTGGAATTACTTAAATGGATAGTCAAGATATGATAAATTGAATTTTGTGCTCCAAGTCATTTATACAAATGATTTACATTATTGGCAATGAGTATTTTGAGTTGTGAAATTTGATCAGTATTCAGATTCTCAAATTATTTACTGTAAAATTTGTCAATGTATATTGTACTATGTTTTAAATTATAGTTGTGCACCACTGAGTTCACCACTCAGCGATAGCTTTGTATCTTGTCATGAGTAAGAAGAGCATAGAGCGATAAGTAAATTTCGTTGAAGATATATTCGGATAAGCTCGGGTATATCATAGGTATACCCATGTACATAGGTTTTGATGTAAGCATGTAATAATATGTATGTAAATTATTTGAGCAGTTGTATATAAAACTCTTGTAAAATATTTTGGTATGTAATCAAATGTAAATTATTGTAAATGTAAATTTGGGATTTCAATTATCTGAATAGTTTGTAATACAAATTTTGAGTCTTGAAATGAATGAGATATTTCTTTATGATGGGATTAGTTTGAAAATGAATTGATTGTGTATTGAGAATTGAATTGTGAATTGAATTGAAGTTACTGAAGTTGTATTTGAGAAAACATATTGGGAGCATTTTTCTTTTGCAGGATTGAAGAACTGTTTTCTCAAAATACAACCGGCACTTTGCCGAAATTTTGAAAAAAATTTTATAACACCAGATTTTAATCGATGATTTAAATTGCACGAAATTGTTTTAAAATCCCTTGTAGTATATCTAATGGGTTATCGGTAGGCGAAGTACGGTAATTCATTAGGTGTACTACGGGATCATGTTACATCTTACAGAGGAGTAGGGTGTGACAATAATGGTTATACCAATACCAAACAAAGAAAGCATACACATTCATTTTCTTGCTATTTTCTTCTATTATATTATTGCACCACTAAGCATTATTGCTTAGCGCATTGCTTTTGCCACGCGTAGGTACTGGATATCCCAATCGTGAGCCCAGTAGACCACAGACTGGGTGAGTCCATCCTGCAGTTCTGCACAGTGTCTGTGTCACCTCGTCACCTGCAGTGCATTGGTAGGACACTAGAAGTCATTTTATCATTTTGTAATTAAATTTTTATTTTCTCATATGTATTTGGGATTTATGTAAAGTATTTTGAGGTTCATGTAAATAATAAAGATTTATGGTTATGTATGGAAGTAATTTGAGTATTTAATTGTTGTTTATATATGAGAACCCTGAGAAAGGGATGTTTGAGAAATGAAAAGGTTGTTGAGACCTGAAATTGAAAAATTGATGAGATCTTGATATTGAGTTTTGTGATGATATTGGAGTTGGGAATGAATGAATTTGTTTATTGGAAGTGTTTTTAACAGGTTCCGAAGAACTGTTTTCTCCATTTTTAGCCGGTACTCCGCCGGATTTTCTATAAAATTTTCGGAACCTCAAATAAATAAAAATTTTGCTAAATGGCTTAAATAAAGTATATTTCATAAATTATATGCAAAAGCATGATATAAATTAATTAAGGTATATTAGAGTGTGCCGGTACACCGTGTGGCATTACTTACTCGGGTATACTGTACACGGGTAAGGGGTGTCACAGAAACTCCGCTGGTTTCTCCATCGAAAACTAATTGATATTAAATTAAATGAATTCAAAATTATTTAAAAAAAAAAAAAGTAAGATAAGTTATGGTGCTCCGACACCGATTGTAGTATGCCTTGCTAGGCTACACTGTAGTCGGGTGAGGGGTGTTACAGTATCCCACCATTCAAATGCATCATCTTGCAACAGAGATACAGCAGCTTCTAGATTTTGTTCAGGAGTGCAGTGGAGTTGTTTTAAAACTCTGCCTGTTCTGTTCAACCAATTTTCGGCTGCAACAGAATCATCTTCTCTCTTGCCAAAGAAGTCCACTGCTCCAAATTTTCTTAGTCTTTCCAGGTGTGATTTCTGCTGTGGAGGTGGTGGTGGTGGTGGTGCTGGCATTACCCCAGCCATTTGTCTGAAGAATTCGGCCATTTGCTGGAACATGGCCTGTGGAGGCTGAGCAGGCTCTGCTTGAGCTGGCGGAGTAGGTTCTCCCCTACCCCCAGTCTCAGCTGCTGCAGGTGGAGCATGACTCTCCACTTCCTCCTCAACTGCTCTCTGTGATGTAGGGTCCATATCCTATTCAAAATAACAAAGACAAACAGATCTGCATTAGTGTCACCTCAACTCTTACAAATGCAATGCATGGTATGGACTCAATCTAGGCCCAGAAACGCCTAAACCGTGCTCTGATACCACTAAATGTGACACCCCTTACCCGTCTACAGTATATCCGAGTAAGATATGTCACACGGTGTACCGGAACACTCTATTTTATCTCAATCATTTTTATTCTTCCTTAATTTATTTTTATCATAGTTTTGAATATAATTTATGAAATATAATTCATTTAAGTCATTTATCGAAATTATAATTTATTTGAGGTTCCGAAAATTTTATAGAAAATCTGCAGAATCTGCTAAAAATGGAGAAAAGCGACTCTTGGAACTGTGAAAAACACTTCCAATAATCATTTCCAATCAATCCCAAACTCCATTTCATCAACAAAATCTCAATATGTTTTTCAACAACATTTCCATTTCTCAATCATTCATCTCATATGATAATCATGTAAAAGTCATAAATAAATATTCACTTTTTCACTCACAAACAAAATTTCCACTATATACATTAATACCAAAATACATTACATAAGTTTCAATTACATATGAGAAAATAAAAGTTAGTTACAAAATACCAAAATGAAACCTATGAAGGAACGGAAGCGTGAAAAACACAAGTTTATACCATTGAATTCAAAAATTTTCACCTAGGGTCACATGCATCATGCAAGATTTATTTTTATCTATTTGATTTCAATGATAAACAACATATTAAAACTCTTTTAATATGTTTTTGGATCTGTATTTGCCATTTAAGATTTTAAAATTAATCAGATTAATTTTAGAACCCTAGATTAAATCAAGAACGATTACACTAACCTCTTGATGCCTTTGCGTGTATGCGCCTTTGAGATTCGTCTTGAGGACACGGATGTTGTCCCTCTAGCTTGTCCACACCAAGAACACCTATGGAAGCCCTTGAACAGCTTCTAAAGCCTTTTCTATTAATTAGAAATTCAAGTTCTGCCTTTTAAGAGATTAGAGATGTAAACAGGACACTAGAAACAATTTCTAGTGTTCTTAATTCAAGAGATTGATGGCTAATCTCTTTGAATTGATGAGAGATGAAGAAGAATAGAGGGAGGGCTGCAAAATGGCGTGACCAAGGAGTGTGGCTGCTGGTTGTATTTTATTTTCTCATAACAACACTTAAATAGCTAGGTTAACACATTAAACCCTTGCCACATGTCACCCTTTGATTAGCTATAGGTTTAAGTGACCCAATCACATTGTGCCAAGTGTCAAACCTATATGTAATCTTGATTTTAATCATCTTACATGATTAAAAAACATTTGGCAAGCTTATGTGTTATGCCATGTGTCACCATCTCATGGTGCCACGTTTCACACTGCAAAATGACCAAAATGCCCCTGTGTCTTAATTTTGAGTTCTCAACCCAAAATAATTATTTTTCTTCTTCTAATTAATTTATATCAAATATAAATTAATTAATTAATCTCTATTAATTAATTTCTCATTAATTAAATTCATATTTAAACACTTTAAATATAAATTTAACTTATATTATACATCCAATAATCTAGATTTGGTTTCAAGTCATGCTAGGGACTTTGCAAACTAATTGCAAACCAAACCTATTTAATTAATCAATTAAACTCTTTAATTAATTAATTAAATCATATTTAATTAGGTGATAACTTGTGTATGTGTGTGACTTACTAGGCTCATCACTAATTGGCAATGAGACATGATATCAACTCTTAATATCATCAGAACTCTTTCTTACCATAAATGATTTCTCTAAATCATTTTATGAACCTCATAGACCATGGTTAACACCTAGCATAGCATGCCATGGCCACCCAATTAGTAATAAGGTTTACCTTAAATGAACCTATAATCATATGTTACAATGTACTAAAATCTCTCTGTTACAAAATCCCAACTCATACTGGAGTTATGGTTTATGTCAAACTCCATTTGCTATGAATATTATATTCTCTTTTAATTCCAGTTCTTGATTAAAAAGATTTTCTCATCAGAAACTCTTTTCTGAATAAATCCATCTGTCCTGGCCAGGAAATTGAAACATCAAGAACAATTAAATGAACATAGGATTTTATCTCTATTTACTTAGAGGAACAGATTCCATTTTGATCAACACCTACCTCCATATATAACTAGTAGGAGCCAACACATGCCCATATACCCATACATAGTACAAGTATGAAAGCAGTATCAAACTCAAACTACCTATATACAAGATAACTGTGCTATCTCAGGTCTAAAGATTATATGCACTGATATGATTTATGACAAAACATTGACAAGAGTAAACTCCATGTGCTTGTCATAAGTGTCACTGGTTCGACCTATTTATCATTTATAAGTGCCTATCATGTTTCTTATATGGCATGAGACTCACCATTCCATCTTATTTATATCTCATATAAATAACTTGGGAACAAACATGAATACAATCTTTCTGGATAAGTCATGTCCTTATTATGAAGTATCCTCGATTGTGAACCTATTTATGATACTTCGTGCTAGAAATATTGTCACTCATATTCTTAACAACTTAAGAATAATATTTCTAACAAAATATCAATGGAGCTTTTCTATTACACATAAATATATTATGTAAACGGAAAAGTGGAAATGCCTTTTATTAATAAAAATATGTACAAGATACATACTAAATGATATGCTCTAGGGCATACTACTAACAATCTCCCACTAGCACTAGAGCCATTCATTACAATATCTTAGACCTATCTTCTCAAGATGTCGATCTAACTAAGTCTGTAACATAGGCTTAGGGAATGGATCAGCTGGATTTTTTAGCTGATGTTATTTTTCTGCATGGCTATATCGCCTTGCCCAACTATATCTCTGATAATGTGGTAGTGCCTTTCTATGTGTTTGGATTTTGGGTGAGACCTTAGTTCCTTAGCTCAGTATGATGCTCCATTATTGTCACGATGTAGTGGGCTGGCGACTCAATGGAAGGAACTCATGTAAGTTCTGTCATGAACTTCTTTATCCAAACAACTTCCTTTGCAACAATCGATGCAGCAATATACTCAACCTCTATAGTGGAATCTACGGTCATGCTCTGTTTGGAACTCTTCCAAATCGCACCTCCATTACAAATGAACACATATCCAGAGGTAGACTTTCTATCATCGATATCTGATTGGAAATCAAAATCAGTATAACCATCCAATTGCAAGTCTCCACCTCCATAAATCAAGAATAAATCCTTAGTTCTTCTCAAGTACTTAAGAATATTCTTGTGACTATCGATGTTTCAAACCTGGATTGGATTGATACCTGCTAATCAAACTAACAGCATATGCGATATCCGGCCTAGTACACAACATTGCATACATTAAACTTCCAATAGCCGAAGCATATGGAATCCTGGCCATCTTATCTCTTTCTTCAGGTGTCTTTGGAGACATCTCTTTAAAAAAATGGATACCATGTCTCACTGGTAACAATCCTCTCTTGGAATCAAGCATGTTAAACCTCTTTAACACCTTTTTCCAAGTATAGACTTTGGAATAAACCAATTATTCTTTTCGCTCTATCTCTATAGATGCGAATTCCAAGAATATAGGTTGCCTCCCCTAAGTCTTTCATGGAGAATGTATTTGACAACCATACCTTTATAGTCGTCAACATACCTGTGTCATTACCCATCAACAGTATGTCATCCACATATAAGACAAGGAAAGTGATAGCACTGTCACTTACCTTCTTATATACACATGGCTCATCCTCATTTTTGATAAAACCAAAGGATTTAATGGCTTCATCAAAACGGATGTTCCAACTCCTCGAAGCTTGTTTCAACCCATAAATGGATCGCTTTAGCTTGCATACCTTGGAACCATCTTGGGATTCAAATCCCCTAGGTTGTTCCATGAAAATGGTTTCTTCAATGTATCCATTGAGAAAAGCTATTTTGACATCCATCAGCCAAATCTCATAATTATAGTATGCAGCTATTGCTAATAAAATCCTAATTGATTTAAGCATGGCAACAGGCGAGAAAGTCTCCTCATAGTCGATTCCTTGCCTTTGGCGAAACCCTTTCGCTACTAGCCTTTGCCTTATAGGTCTTTACCTTTCCATCAGAACCAATTTTCTTCTTGAAAACCCATTTGTTCCCTATAGGTATAATACCTTCAGGTGGGTCAACAAGATCCCAAACTTGATTCTTATACATGGAATCAATCTCGAATTTCATAGCATCAATCCATTTTGAAGAGTCTATATCTGATATAGCTTCTTCATAGGTAAGTGGATCATCTCCATGATCTACTTCTTCATTAGTAGACAACTCTTGTTCTTCTTCATGAAGAAAACCATATCTCACTGGTGGGGGAGATACCCTGGTTGTTCTACGAGGAACAGCTGTAGATGTTTCATCAACGGGTATTGGTTGACTAGATGGATCTATATCCATCTGATCTGTTGGTTGGTTAGAATTCTCCAATTCTAACTCTATTTGCTTTCCTTTGCCTCCTTATTGAACAAACTGTTGTTCAAGAAATGTGGCATCTCTACTTATCACAACCTTTTGTGAAGTAGGTAAATAAAAATAATATCCAAAACTATCTTTTGGATATCTAACAAATCGACCTTTTTCTGATCTGGTCTCCAATTTATGAGTGTTCAGCTTTTTGATATAAGCTGGAGAACCCCAAATCTTAACATGCTTAAGACTTGGTTTTCTTCCATGCCATATCTCATAAGGTGTGGAAGAAACTGATTTTGATGGAATCCTATTCAGAATATACAAAGCTGATTCTAATGCAAATCCCCAAAAGAAGATTGGCATATCAGTATAGCTCATCATACTACGTACCATATCCAATAGGGTATGATTTCTCCTTTCAAATACACCATTCAGCTATGGCGTTCCTGGACAAGTCAGCTGAGAAACAATGCCATGCTCTCTCAAGTATTCATCAAATTCAGTACTCAAATATTCACCTCCACGATCTGATCGAAGAGCTTTAATACTCTTTCCTGTTTGATTTTCTACTTCAGATTTAAATTCTTTGAACTTTTCAAAAGATTCATGTTTGTATTTCATCAAATACAAATACCCAAACCTTGATTTATCATCAGTAAAGGTAATAAAATAATGAAAACCCCCTCTAGCCATTTCTTTAAATGGACCACATACATCACTATGTATTAGCTCCAAAATATTTTCAGCTCTTAGCCCTTGTCCAACAAAGGGTGATCTAGTCATTTTGCCCTGAAGGCAAGATTCACAAGTTAGAGTAGGCTCAGAGCCCAATAAGGATAAAATCCCCATTTTCTCCAGTTTTGTAATCCTATCATATGCAACATGACATAACCTTAAGTGCCAAATATATTTTGAACTTGAGTTGGTTTTCACCATGGCATTGCATTCATTTAGATTACTATACTCTGGCCAGTGGAAACACTTTCTTACTGGCAATGGAAACACTTTCCTATTGGCAGTGGAAACACTTTCCTTTGCCTTGGTCAGCTTTGGTCTTCCTTTTCTGTTTAGCTATTTTCTTGGAAGGACCAGGAATCTGAGGTTTCTTTTTCTTATTGCCCTTCTTCTTGTTGGACTTTCCAGCAGAAGAAGATGCAACTAAAGCTACCTCTTTCCCTTTATTGCCTGGCATATTCTTTTGGGCAATAACCAGCATGTTGAGTAAACCAGCTAAGGTGCATTCCTGTTTAGTCATATGGAAATTTGTCACAAAATTCCCAAAAGACTCAGGAAGGGACTGAAGGATCAAATCCGTCTGTAGTTGGAAATCCATGTTAAAGTCAAGATGTTCCAACTGCTCAATCAGCTGAATCATCTTGTGGACATGATCCCCAACATTCTGTCCCTCAGACATCCTCATACGGAATAGCTGTCTAGATATCTCATACCTAGCATTCCTGCTGTGCTCACCATACAACTCTTGTAGGTGAAGGAGGATCTCACTCACACTCTGCATGTTCTCATGTTGCTTCTGTAACTCATTACTCATGGAAGCAAGCATGTAACACTTAGCTCTCATATCATGCTCATTCCACTTGTCCAATGTAACGGCCTGGCCCACTAGTGATATTGTCCGCTCTGGGCCGAAGCCCTCACGGTTTTAAAACGCGTCATTAGGGGTTACAAACCGTCAACTTATAAACCCACCATCTCTCCCGTGTTTTGCCGATGTGGGATTTGCCTAGGGTGTTACAGTCCACCCCCCTTATGGGACTCAGCGTCCTCGCTGAGGTTTGCCCCACCATCGTTCAAGGTTGCACGCGGAGCGGCTCTGATACCACAAATGTAACGGCCTGGCCCACTAGTGATATTGTCCGCTCTGGGCCGAAGCCCTCACGGTTTTAAAACGCGTCATTAGGGGTTACAAACCGTCAACTTATAAACCCAGCATCTCTCCCGTGTTTTGCCGATGTGGGATTTGCCTAGGGTGTTACATCCAAAGTATCATGTTCCTCTTGTGTGGCCTCTGGAGGTTAGGGACCAGGAACATTTGAATCTAGAACATATCCTATATGTTCAAGGTTCAGGACAAGCTTCAAATTTCTTAGCCAATCAGACAGATTTGGTCCTGTCAACCTATTGTGATCAAGTATGCTTGCAAGGATATTGGATGGTGGTGGTTGTTTTGTGCTCATTTTTATCAGAAAATTAACTGCAGAAAATAACGAGATTAATTAGTAAATGTATCATGTAATTAACCAAAATGATTATGGTCTTTTAATCAAATTGGTCCTCCCACTAACTTAGCGAATCCTACACTTCCAAAGTAGGAAACGGAAATCCTAGTTGGATGGATTTCTAGTGGGTGATTGAATTCTTATAATTCTATTGATCATCCTCAGGTACATCCATTATTGGAATTACAATAAACTATAAGTGAGCAACTCCTTGCCAATCACATCTCATGTGAGGTTCAATCCTTTACCTAGCCCCTAATGCTCAAAATCTCAGGTACATCCATTATTGACTTATCTTGCATTAGTTAAGTTGATCCCATTGAGCTAGTAATTATGTAAATAATTTTAATGTCCTCAGGTACATCCAATATTGGCCACCAAACCATTTACATATTTACAACATCTCATGCTTAACAATTATTCTTAAGAAAATCTCTTAAATTAATTGCATCTCATGCAACTATTTAAAATTTCTTAAAATAATTGCCCCAATGGAGGGCCTATGTTATAATTACTTTAATTATAGCATATCCAACTTAATCATTTGTTTGGAAGATTTTATGGTCATTCTAATTATTATTAAGGTCTCACTTTGCACATTATCCATTTAGCATGCATATATCATATAATTGCATACAGTTCCATACATCTCATGCATTCATGGATAAGCAGTAAATATGGTATGATCATGGACTTTCTAAGGGATTCAATTCTGAGCCACCAAGAATTGAATCAGGGCATTCCTAGGTGCATTTCATTCATTCATTTTACAAGAGTTGCTGAAGGAGTACATAATCAACACTTGATCTTGAATTTCTCCCACTGGTCCCACCAATGCTCTTGACCTTCTTGAACTTCTTGCAATCCAATATTACATAGTAATCCTTGGCATACCAAGGCGAATTTACAAGAACTTAAATAAATGAAATTACAACCCAAAAATTATCACAAACTTAATAATACATGCCCAAAATAAATTAAAATAAATTAATTAATTTACAATCCCAAAGAAACATAAAAGAAATAAATCCAATCACATTGGTCTTTTATAGTCTATGATCATCCATCATGCATATCTCTGTTTAACAATTAAATAAAACATGCATACTTAAATTAAATTGAATATCTCATATTCAACTTAAAAATCCAGATTTGAATATGATTCAAATAAATTTAAAAATTCAGATTTGAATATCATTCAAACAAATTTAAAAATTCAGATTTGAATCACATTCAAACAACTTCAAAAATTCAGATTTGAATCACATTCAAACATTTTTTAAAAAATCAGATTTGAATCACATTCAAACATTTTTTTAAAAATCAGATCTGAATTTTATTCAGTCAATTTTAAAAAATCATATTTAAATATGATTCAAACAACTTTAAAAATTCAGATTTGAATCACATTCAAACAACTTTTAAAATTCAGATTTGAATCACATTCAAACAATTTTTAAAATTTTTGATTTGAATCATGATTTAATTGTGTGATTAAGAATCCTAATTAAACATTTTAATTAGTCATATGATGAACCTTTCATCATGCAACAATTGCAGAATTTAATAACAACCATGCGCACCATGATCTTCCAAAGCCATGCGCACCATGTTGGAGTTCATCAAGCATGCCGCCACACCTCTTGATCCAACTAGCAATGGATCAATCATCTCATGATCAAATCACACAATTAAATCATATAATAAACAATCTAAATGGCAAATATAGCGGCTTTGATATCAATTGAAGGAACAGAAGCGTGAAAAACACAAGTTTATACCATTGAATTCAAAAATTTTCACCTAGGGTCACATGCATCATGCAAGATTTATTTTTATCTATTTGATTTCAATGATAAACAACATATTAAAACTCTTTTAATATGTTTTTGGATCTGTATTTGCCATTTAAGATTTTAAAATTAATCAGATTAATTTTAGAACCCTAGATTAAATCAAGAACGATTATACTAACCTCTTGATGCAATCGCAATGTCCGCCTTTGAGATTCGTCTTCAGGACACCAGATGTTGTCCCTCTAGCTTGTCCACACCAAGAACACCTATGGCAGCCCTTGAACAGCTTCTAAAGCCTTTTCTATTAATTAGAAATTCAAGTTTTACCTTTTAAGAGATTAGAGATGTAAACAGGACATTAGAAACAATTTCTAGTGTTCTTAATTCAAGAGATTGATGGCTAATCTCTTTGAATTGATGAGAGATGAAGAAGAATAGAGGGAGGGCTGCAAAATGGCGTGACCAAGGAGTTTGGCTGCTGGTTGTATTTTATTTTCTCATAACAACACTTAAATAGCTAGGTTAACACATTAAACCCTTGCCACATGTCACCCTTTGATTAGCTCTAGGTTTAAGTGACCCAATCACATTGTGCCAAGTGTCAAACCTATATTTAATCTTGATTTTAATCATCTTATATGATTAAAAAACATTTGGCAAGCTTATGTGTTATGCCATGTGTCACCATCTCATGGTGCCACGTGTCACAATCGCAAAAATGACCAAAATGCCACTGTGTCTTAATTTTGAGTTCTCAACCCAAAATAATTATTTTTCTTCTTCTAATTAATTTATATCAAATATAAATTAATTAATTAATCTCTATTAATTAATTTCTCATTAATTAAATTCATATTTAAACACTTTAAATATAAATTTAACTTATATTATACATCCAATAATCTAGATTTGGTTTCAAGTCATGCTAGGGACTTTGCAAACTAATTGTAAACCAAACCTATTTAATTAATCAATTAAACTCTTTAATTAATTAATTAAATCATATTTAATTAGGTGATAACTTGTGTATGTGTGTGACTTAGTAGGCTCATCACTAATTGGCAATGAGACATGATATCAACTCTTAATATCATCAGAACTCTTTCTTACCATAAATGATTTCTCTAAATCATTTTATGAACCTCATAGACCATGGTTAACTCCTAGCATAGCATGCCATGGCCAACCAACTAGTAATAAGGTTTACCTTAAATGAACCTATAATCATATGTTACCATGCACTAAAATCTCTCTGTTACAAAATCCCAACTCAAACTGGAGTTATGGTTTATGTCAAACTCCATTTGCTATGAATATTATGTTCTCTTTTAATTCCAGTTCTTGATTAAAAAGATTTTCTCATCAGAAACTCTTTTCTGAATAAATCTATCTGTTCTGGCCAGGAACTTGAAACATCAAGAACAATTAAATGAACATGGGATTTTATCTCTATTTACTTAAAGGAACAGATTCCATCTTGATCAACACCTACCTCCATATATAACTAGTAGGAGCCAACACATGCCCATATACCCATACACAGTACAAGTATGAAAGTAGTATCAAACTCAAACTACCTATATACAAGATAACTGTGCTATCTCAGGTCTAAAGATTATATGCACTGATATGATTTATGACAAAGCATTGACAAGAGTAAACTCCATGTGCTTGTCATAAGTGTCACTGGTTCGGCCTACTTATCATTTATAAGTGCCTATCATGTTTGTTATATGGCATGAGACTCACCATTCTATCTTATTTATATCTCATATAATTAACTTGGGAACAAACATGAATACAATCTTTCAGGATAAATCATGTCCTTATTATGAAGTATCCTCAATTGTGAACCTATTTATGATACTTCGTGCTAGAAATATTGTTACTCATATTCTTAACAACTTAAGAATAATATTTCTAACAAAATATCAATGGACCTTTTCTATTACACATAAATATATTATGTAAACGGAAAAGTGGAAATGCCTTTTATTAATAAAAATATGTACAAGATACATACTAAATGATATGCTCTAGGGCATACTACTAACAACCTAGTGTCCTACCAATGCACTGAAGATGGTGAGGTGACACGGACACTATGCAGAGCTGCAGGAGGTCTCACCCAGTCTGTGGTCTACTGGGCTCTCGGTCAGTATCTCCAGAACCTACGCGTGGCAAAAGCAACGCGCTAAGCCATAATGCTTAGTGGTGCCAATAATAAAATAAAAATACATAACAGAAAATAAATATGCAGTGAATGTATTGATATCTCATTGTAAATAAATTTTCGTTGAGTATTTGTAGATTTACTTATTTTGTACTTGTTATATTCATTATTTCATTAAATTTATCCACTTTCATTTTTGGTTGCCCAAGTAATCTATACTGGATGACTGGACTGGATAAACGAGTAAACTGGCACTGGGTATCAAGTACCTCGGGCCGTCACACCATCGATCACATATGTATCTCCCGCTGTGCAATAGAACAGCTAATAAGCTGTAATAACATTAGGCACAAGGCCAAGTCTCAACACAATGTCAGAATGGCTAAAAGCCATGAAATCACAGAATGACATAATGCCATGTGCAGTACTGCTAACTGAACCCTACTAGCATGCCAAGCTATCCAAACCAATCTTGTTAGGTATACTAGGGCATTTCACACTTTTAAGTTTCATAATTTTTTTGGAATTTAAGTTTTAGTATTACTATTCCATTCATTGGTCAACAAAAATGTTGACTTTTGCATAGGCAATAGGTACATTGGTTTTCATATCATCAACATACCACATTTTGCATTCAAAATTTGTTGTTATTGGTTGCCAATACCATTTCTAAGCTTAAAGTTAGTTGGGCAGAATTTTTCAGTTTTTATGCCTTACGTTTACTGTTCCATTGGTCAATCTTGCAGTGGGAATTTGGCAAAATGGTCAACATGAAAGTTGCTCCTTATTTTATCTAGCTGAATTTCCGTTTTTGAATCACTCCATTTGGAGTTCTGTAGCTCAAGTTATAGTCCAAAAACCACAACTGGCCGGATTGGAATTTTTCTGGACTGACCATATCTATAGTGCAGTGAACAGTGACTTCAACTCAATTGTTGTATAGATTCTGATCATAATTTGGGTTAGGTTTCTTCATGAAAGTTGTTGGTCTATATCTCAGCTTGTTGTGGGTAAATTTTCAGGTCAAGTGGACCATTCTACATTGAGTTATGGCCAAATGACCAAACATTATTCATTTAGTCATTCTACAGAAACAGACTGCAGGTCACCCGGATTGGAGCAAGGTTTTGGTCCACTTGGTTTGGTCTTATGGGCATGCTTTCTTCACCAAAGTTGTGCCATTATATGTCTAATTTCATGTCCAATTGTCCAAACACCAACTGAACCTCTACAATTCAAGTTATGGCTATCCAAACAGGCTGGACTCACATCCAAACCTGCAGGCCACACAAGGCAGCCCACCCAAACTCAAATCCCAAGCTACAACTCACTTCATTTCCTCCTCCCACATATTCAAATGGTCACTAATTGACCATTACAAGGTTAATAAACCATCACATGAGCAAACCCTAGAATTGTTCAAGTGTCCAATTTTTCTAGTTTCATATATACATTTCACTTGCACTTAAATGTTTAAACACTCATCTCATGTCAAGGAAGCTCACATACCATTTTGTTTCAAGGAAATTCATGAAACCCTTAACATCCCTAAGCTGCAGAAATTGTATAGATAAATACACATAAATTATATTATGTTTTTATGACAATTTCCACTTGACTCATGCCTTTAAACATGAATTAAGCAAGAAAAGGAGGAGATTGGACACTAACCTTGTGAGCAGAATTTTTCCACTCAAAATTCCTTCACTTTCTGCTTTCTTGGCAGCCAAACACTTGTTCAAGATGTAGAGACAAATTTTATAGAAGTGGACTTAGGGTTTTAAGTGAGATTTGGATGGGTTATAAAGCTTTGGTAAGCTTTCTATGGTGGAATGGGTATGGAGTTTGAGAGCTACGGGTGAGTTTTGTGAAGGTGATGGCTGCTGGATTTTTATGAGCTTTTGCTGTATTATTATCCATATTTTATTAGTTAATTTAAGTGTTGATTAAATATGATTGGTGGGTAAGTGTTTAATGACATCATATGATGTCATAATTGGTATTTTCTTCCATTTTTTTTTTCTTCTCTTCTCTAATCATTTTCAATTTAATTTTTAGCAATATTTATTCATATTTTATGTTATAATAATTATTTACTTAACTGGACAAGTCGGCCAAAAATCATCTCTAAAGACGAAATGACCAAAATGCCCTCTGTTTGGCTTAACTGGCCAAAATTGTCTGTACCGATTGAAAAATTTTTTAAAATATTTTCTTGGCATTCTAATGCTATAGAAACCTCAATGACCCTTCTCTGGAGTCCCAAAAATTATTTTATGAATTTTCCCTCGGGTTTAGGGCTCCTAGCTGCTAGAACCGCAACTTCCCACTAGGTTACCCATCGCTAGGGTACCGGCTCATTTAACTTGGTTGTATTTTATTTCTAAAATTTTTTCAAAATTTTTCTTATTAATATTTGAGTTAATTATAGTTCCTCACTTTAGTTTAAATATTTTTCCGGATGTTCTAGCTGTCCGGACCGACACTGTTCACCGAAACAGTAGAATGTATGAGTTGCTACAGGGAGGGTGTTACATATTAAAGTATAAATTTCATTAGAAATATCAAAGAAAAATTAATTAATTAGTACAAAGAAAAATGAGAAATCGAGAAAATGACAAAACTCGGTGTTACTGAAAAATCGTGAATGCAACCCGAATAGGGGCATTGTGGTCAATTGACACCCCGAGTTGCCTTTTAACTTAAATGTCCACTAAAAATAAGTAGTATTAAATTTTAAAAATGCCATGAAAATGAGAAACTTGACACATAATGTAAATAGTGAGAAATTTGGGTTTTAATCGCAAATTAGGAAACCTAGGGTTATTTAAATGTTAATTAAGGTAAGTGGAGCACTAAGTGGATTATTTAAATGTTAGTGGACATGGAGGGCAGCACTAACTATCATCTTCAACCTTCATCTTCAACATAGGCGAATGGTTCCCTCAAGCTCTCCATCCAGGGCCGTTTCATGCAGCCTCCCTAAACTCCACCATTTTTAACTTAAAACCCAAAGCTTGCTTCACTAACTTTGCTCCCCACATCACAAGGAAGAGTTAGATAGCAATTTTAAGAATTTTAGTGAAGTTTTGGTCAAGCTTTAAAAGTGGTAAGTGTGTATTTTCAATTCTTGTTTCATTAAGCTTTGAGTGGATGTTGTGGTGAGTTGTTTTGTGGAAGAAGTTTTGAAGCTTGATGATTTAATGGTGATACACCATTTCGGCAGCCATGCGAATTCAGTATATTTAGCTTGTTTTCACTTGTAAATGGTTTCTTAAGATGTTGATGTAAGTGTTTATGTGTATAGAAATAATTTAGATAATGTATACTAAGTGTATGTGTGATAGTGCACTTGCTTTTGGAAGCTTGGAAGCTATTTGAAGGAGATGTGTAATTTGGAAACTTTTAAAGTGTAGTTGAAATGTGTTGCTTCATGGTTTGGTTTATTGAATTATGTTGTTTATGGTGACAGCATGTATATGTGTATAATAGTTTGGAATTGGATATGTAAATAGGGTATGTTCATGTGGTTAAATTATGTAAATGGACTTTAGAAAATTCTGAGTTATAATGTGCATGTTCAGAATGGTTACAAGCTATCCCAAATTACCAAAATGTGTTGTTAGGTGTGTTTGTGGTATGGTACAAACCAGAATTGGCATGAAAGAGTTAGCTTGGTAAGTATAGAATGTGTAATTGGTAAGTGATGAATAATGCGTAATTGGGCAGTGTACATTTTAGCTTAGAACCTTAAGTGTCTGACTCCATTTGGTATGAGACCAATTGGAGGTGAAACTAGGCTCGAAATGTGCCAACTTTCGTGAAGGAAGCGTACCTAAAATCTATCCACAAAGTGACATAAGAATTGACCAAATTCGGAATAGGTAAGTGCAGGGCAGAATTTTTGACTATATGAACAGTAGTCATTAGCATGACCATAACTCACTCAAAACAAGTCCAATTGACCTGAAATTTTTACCATGAATATTTAGACATGGATATACAATTCTTATGAAGACACCAAAACCCATAAATGGTCTGAACCAAGCCAAATAGCTTGCACAAGTTCGGGTACCAAAACTGGCTGAAATGAAAATGACCTAAAAATGACTTAAGCCTACCATTTTAGTGCATTCTGTCCAGCATTGGTTAATTGACCATATCTTTGTCTACACAACTCAGAATGACCTGAAATTTTGCCCCGCGTGCAATAAGACATAGACCTACAAGTTTGTAGTTTGGACCAAAACCCGAAAACTGAGGGAACTAGGTCATCCGGCTAGGTCAAAATAGTGTACCAAAATCCAATAAATTGCAATAAAATGCAATACACTTGAAAATGAATTTAGTAACATATGCCAACACTAAAGGGCTATAAAATGTGACATATTGGTAACGTTAGAATTGACTCACTTAGAGTGCATCAAGGGTCAACATTATAGGTCGACTAATAAAATGAACTGAAGAGAATAGTATCAAGAAAACTTAGATATTGGATTTTGTTGTTAAAAACAATTTAACTGAGACTGAGGGAACTAGGTTATCCGGCTAGGTCAAAATAGTGTACCAAAATCCAATAAATTGCAATAAAATGCAATACACTTGAAAATGAATTTACTAACATATGCCAACACTAAAGGGCTATAAAATGTGACATATTGGTAACGTTAGAATTCACTCACTTAGAGTGCATCAAGGGTCAACATTATAGGTCAACTAATGAAATGAACTGAAGAGAATAGTATCAAGAAAATTTAGATATTGGATTTTATTGTTAGAAACAATTTAACTGAGTACTGAAACACTTTAAATTGTGTGTTTCAGTTTAAAAGGATATTGGAAAACATAAGGAACATTGAGTCAAGGCCCAGGGGCGACTGAAATCAGATTTGTGCACGACTAGTTTTTAACTGATTTTGTTCTGAATATTTCATATGATTAAATGACATATTTTTCTTATGTATTATGTTTAACAAGCATTGGATTTAATTCAATGATTATTGAAATTGTTATAGTATGTATGAATTTAGCTTTGTGAAACGGTATTTCCACAAGTATTAAGCATTGTTGTGGATTGAAAAAATTAAGTTTTGTAAAATTGTGATATAACATGTTTTGAATTGTGATGGGCAGTTTGCATGGAAAAATGCAAATTTATGATTTGAATTGTGATGAGCATAAAAATTATTGGATATTGGAATTGACTTTGAATTGAATTGTATTGTGATTTATGCTTACTAAAAGGATTATGATATTGTTTTATATCTCACTATAGATGCTTGACTAAGTTATTACCCATCTCTCTCATTTGTTGAGAAGACAATGGAGTTAGTTGTGTTTTGATTACCATGGTACGTGCACAGGCTTAGATTCTCCTCTTATTAGATGTTAGATATAAGTTTTTATGTTATGGCCCTTTCGGAAGATTCATTATTGTGATGTGTACTATGATGATTCGACCTCCCCGATCATAGGGAGTTAGAATCCGATTTGACCTCCCTGACCATAGGGAGTTAGAATCACCCCGAAGATGGCCCTTTCAGATTAGTCTTGCATAGTTAGTGAGATAAAGAATGATTTTTGAGATAAAGAATGGTTTTTGAGATAAAGAATGGTTTTTGAGTTAAAGAATGGTTTTTGAGATAATGAATGGCTTCTAAGATAAAGAATGGTTTTTTGAATAGTAAAGAGTTGTGATTTCAGTTATGATTTATGTATAATTGATTTTGCGGGAATTAATCTTATTTCCATATATTGTTGGAACTACCTTAAATGTTTAGTTATGATTTGATAAATTGAATTTCGTGATCAAAGTCATTTTATATAAATGATTTATATTATTGGCAATGAACATATTTTGATCTTTGCAATTTGATGAGTATCCAGATTTCTAAATTATTTACTGTAACTTTTGTTAAGGTATATTGTACTATGTTTTAAATTATAGTTATGCACCACTGAGTTCACCACTCAGCGATAGCTTTGTATGCTGTCGCAGGTGAAAAGAGCATAGAGCAGTTGAGTAAGCTTCTTTGAAGACACATTAAGATCAGCTCCAGGTATATCATAGGTATACCCATGTACATAGGTTTTGATGTATGTATATGATAATATGTATGTAAATTATTTGAGTACTTGTATAAAAACTCTTGTAAAATATTTTAGTATGTAATTAAATGCAAATCATTGTAATATAAATTTGAGATTTCATTTACCTGTATAGTTTTGTAATATTAATTTTTGAGCCTTGTAATCAATGAAATGTTTCTTTTATGATGAGGTTGGTTTGAAAATGAATTGATTTGATTATTGAGATTTGAATTGTGAGTTGAAATGAAGTTATTGGAGTTGTATTTGAGAAAACATATTGGAAATGTTTTCCTTTTCAGGTTTGAAGAACTGTTTTCTCAAAATAAAGTCGGCACTTTGCCGAAATCTTGAAAAAAAATTTATAACACTAGATTTTAATCGATGATTTAAATTCCTCGAAAATTATTTTAAAATCCCTTGTAGTATATCTAATGGGTTATCGGTTGGCGAAGTACAGTAATTTATTAGGTGTACTACGGGATCATGTTACATCTTATGGGACAGTAGGGTGTGACATGTTTTGTGGTATTAGAGCAATGGTTTTAAAGTAAATTTTGAACTATGAATTTGAAATATTTTAATCGGTAAATACAACTGCTCAAATGTTTGATACATATAGTACATTTACATCATAATTATGAACTAATGGAGAGAAATCTCCTTATGTTGGTTGTACAGGAAATAGAAAATTCTATGAAAAGATATGAAAGAGAATAATGAGACAATAGAACAGTTTGTGATGGCAGAAGTACAAGTTGAGGCCCCAGCTCCACAAAGTGTCGAAGGCCCTACTATACTAGTTTTATCGGTACAAATTACTGCACAAATGACCTAGTAAATGGCCACTTTCTTTCAACAAATGGCTGATACTTTGTCAGCTGAAGCTCAAGCACAAACCCAACCCCCACAAGGGCTATGTGAAATAGAGAAGAGGGAGAAACCTATGGTTGAGAGCTCGAACAGTAATTTGGGGAAGAGAAAAGAATTTGAGGAACCTCGAGCTCAGGGATATGACAGAGGCGGATCATCAGGGCAGAGAACACCAAGATCTAGTCGTCGAACAACCAGAAGTTCCTATTCTGCCCGTTTCCGCCATGTTTGTGGTAAGCTACATGGAGGTATTTGTTGTAAGGCCTCTGGAGCCTGCTACAATTATGGAAAGCTTGGACACCTTGTTAGAAATTGTACTAGAGCACCTGATATGCTCTCGAAAGTTCACAGACAGTCAGTAGAGGTCGAGATAGAAATAGAGTTGGTACTCCTCACAACCATAACATAGTGAATCAACCCAAACATAGTAGCACATCAGTTAGAGCGTCCATTATATGCCAAGGGGAAAGAATAGAAACTTCGGATGTAGCTGCTGGTAAGTTCCCAAAACAAAAAAAAAAATTGTTATTTGATCCCAGCACTACTTTGTTGTATGTTAGTGTTAGAACTATATGTTATGTTGTTATTCCTTTACATGGGAATAAATTTTGATGCAGTAGTGATTAGTCCTTTAAGATAAGGAATGTGATAATAAGTGAAATTAGTTTTGGAAGAGTTTTTCGGCGAAAGTATTTTCTAACACACCATAAATTATAAAGCTATTTGGCGAGCCTACTTAATGTAAGGCAATAGGATGTAAAAGTAAGTTACAGTAATAGAATTGCTCTAGATGAGGGCAAAGATGTTACTATTAGTAATTTTTAATGGATATTGTAATCAGAATAAGATTCGAATATTAGTAAATTCGAAAAGGATAAAATATAGGAAAATTTGATCTATTGGGATGTATCGTAGTAACTATGCAATGTTCTTGATGTTTATACTGTAAGTTGTAGATTCTAGTACTGACCTGAGATTATTGTGTAGAGCTACGTACTACTTGATAGTACACCAAGATGAGAATAGTTGCCAATGGCATCTGTATTGGTATAGTTATGTTAGGACAAAATTTTAAAACTCAAAAGTTAGAATATCGAAAGGTTATAGTTTAGTATAAAAGGAAGTAAGTTATAGAATATTAATAGATAAAAAGAGTTGTGAAAGTAAAAATTTGAACAGTTGGTTCAGATATAATAAAGAAATGTTATGAATATGAGTAAGATTGTTAACTAGAATGGTCAAAGGACCTATGATTAGATAAGTAATTCTAACATGACCTCAATGGTCTTTCAAAAAGGGAACATGAATCGAAATACTAGACGGAACGATAGTAAGAAAAGATTAGTGCTATATAAACAAAGTAAAGATTATATTAGATTGTTAAAAGTTTTACAAAAATTCAGAGGAAAGAAGATTATACGATCATATAGAAAGAAGAAAATAAATGTGTGAATATTGTAAGATGGCTATTGGGTAAATTTCGCGAACGAAATTTATTTTAAGGGGGGGAGAATTGTAACACCTCTATGTCCGGTAGTGCGTTCTACTGTTCTGGTGACAGTGTCTGTCTGGATAGCTAGGATGCTTGGAATTATATTTAAATATTAGTGAGGAGACATAAAATAATGAAATACAAGAAAAGAAAATATAAGAAAAATGAAGGAAAAATAATAACAATGAAATGAAACTAAGTTAAACGAGCCAGCACCGCAGCGATGGGTGACTGCACGAGGAAGTTACTGTGTAGGCAATAGCCGACCCCAGGACTATAGGGAACCCTTAGAATTTAGTTTGGAGACATAATTAAAGACTTATTAAAGTATAAATTTCATTAGAAATATCAAAGAAAAATTAATTAATTAGTACAAAGAAAAACGAGAAATCAAGAAAATGACAAAACTCGATGTTTCCGAAAAATCAGGAATGCAACCCGAATAGGGCATTGTGGTCAATTGACACCCCGAGTTGCCTTTTGGCCTAAATATCCATTAAAAATAAGTAGTATTAAATTTTAAAAATGCCATGAAAATGAGAAACTTGACACATAATGTAAATAGTGAGAAATTTGCGTGTTAATTTCAAAAAACTTAGGGTTATATAAATGTTAATAAAGGTAAGCGGAGCACTAAGTGGATTATTTAAATGTTAGTGGACATGGAGGGCAGCACTAACCATCATCTTCAACCTTCATCTTCAACATAGCCGAATGGCTCTCTCAAGCTCTCCATCCATGGCCGTTTCATGCAACCTCCCTAAACTCCACCATTTTCAACTTAAAACCCAAAGCTTGCTTCACTAACTTTGCTCTCCACATCACAAGGTAGAGTTAGATAGCAATTTTTAGAATTTTAGTGAAGTTTTGGTCAAGATTTAAAAGTGGTAAGTGTGTATTTTCAATTCTTGTTTCATTAAACTTTGAGTGGATGTTGTGGTGAGTTATTTTATGAAAAAATTTTTGAAGCTTGATGATTTAATGGTGACACACCATTTCGGCAGCCATGGGAATTCAGTATATTTAGCTTGTTTTCAATTGTAAATGGTTGTTTAAGATGTTGATGTAAGTGTTTACGTGTATAGAAATAATTTAGATAGTGTATACTAAGTGTATGTGTGATAGTGCACTTGGTTTTGGAAGCTTGGAAGCTATTTGAAGGAGATGTGTAATTTGGCAACTTCTAAAGTGTAGTTGAAATGTGTTGTTTCATGGTTTGGCTTATTAAATTATGTTGTTTATGGTGGCAGCATGTATATGTGTATAATAGATTAGAATTGGATATGTAAATGGGGTAAGTTCATATGGTTAAATTCTGTAAATGGACTTTGGAAAATTCTGAGTTATAATGTGTATGTTAGGAATGGTTACAAGCTGTTCAAAATGACCAAAATGTGTTGTTAAGTGTGTTAATGGTATGGTACAAGCCAGAATTGGCATGAAAGAGTTAGCTTGGTAAGTATAGAATGTGTAATTGGTAAGTGATGAATAATGTGTAATAGGGCAGTGTACGTTTTTGCTTAGAACCTTAAGTATGTGACTCCAATTGGTATGAGACCAATTGGAGGTGAAACTAGGCATAAAATGTGCGAACTTTCATGAAGGAAGCCTACCTAAAATCTGTCCACAAAGTGACATAAGAATTGACCAAATCTGGAATAGGTAAGTGCAGGCCAGAATTTTTGACCATATGAACAGTAGTCATTAGCATGACCATAACTCACTCAAAACAAGTTCAATTGACCTAAAATCATTAGCATGAATGTTTTAGACATAGATATACAATTCTTATGAAGATACCAAAGCCCGTAAATGGCCAGAACCAAGCCAAATAGCTTGCACAAGTTCGGGTGCCAAAACTGGCCGAAATGAAAATGACCTAAAAATGACCTAAGCCTACCATTTTAGTGCATTCTGTCTAGCATTGGTAAATTGACCATATCTTGGTCTGCACAACTCAGAATGACATGAAATTTTGCCCTGCATGCAATAAGACATAGACTTACAAGTTTGTAGTTTGGACCAAAACCCGAAAACTGAGGGAACTAGGTCATCCAGCTAGGTCAAAATAGTGCACCGAAATCAAATAAATTGCAAAAAAATCCAATACTTTTGAAAATGAATTTAGTAACATATGCTAACACTAAAGGGCTATAAAATGTGACATATTGGTAACATTAGAATTGACTCACTTAGAGTGCATCAAGGGTCAACATTATAAGTTGACTAATGAAATAAACTTAAGGGAACAGTATCAAGAAAATTTAGATATTGGATTTTATTGTTAGAAACAATTTAACTGAGTACTGAAACACTTTAAATTGTGTGTTTCAGATGAAAAGGATATTAGGAAGCATAAGGAACATTGAGTTAAGGCCTAGGGGTGACTCAAATCAGGTTTGTGCACAACTAGTTTTTAACTGATTTTGTTCTGAATATTTCATATGATTAAATGACATATTTTTCTTATGTATTATTTTTAACAAGCATTGGATTTAATTCAATGATTATCGAAATTGTTATAGCATGTATGAATTTAGCTTTGTGAAACGGTATTTCCACAAGTATTAAGCATTGTTGATTGAATAAATTATGTTTTGGAAAATTGTGATATAACATGTTTTGAATTGTGATGGGTAATTTGCATGGAAAAATGAAAATTTATGATTTGAATTGTGATGAGCATCAAAATTATTGGATATTGGAATTGACTTTGAATTGAATTGTATTGTGATTTATGCTCACTAAAAGGATTGTGATATTGTTTTATATCTCACTATAGATGCTTGACTAGGTTATTACCCGTCCCTCTCATTTGTTGAGAAGACAATGGAGTTAGTTGTGTTTTGATTACCATGGTATGTGCACAGGCTTAGATTCTCCTCTTATTAGAGGTTAGATCTAAGTTTTTATGTTATAGCCCTTTCGGAAGATTCATTATTGTGATGTGTACTGTGCACGATGATTCGACCTCCCCAACCATAGGGAGTTAGAATCCGATTCGACCTCCCCGACCATAGGGAGTTAGAATCACCCCGAATATGGCCCTTTCGGATTAGTCTTGCATAGTTAGTGAGATAAAGAATGGTTTTTGAGATAAAGAATGGTTTTTGAGATAAGGAATGGCTTTTGATTTATGTATAAATAAGATAGAATGGTGAGTCTCATGCCATATAACAAATATGATAGGCACTTATAAATGATAAGTAGGCCGAACCAGTGACACTTATGATAAGCACATGGAGTTTACTCTTGTCAATGTTTTTGTCATAAATCATATCAGTGCATATAATCTTTAGACCTGAGATAGCACAGTTATCTTGTATATAGGTAGTTTGAGTTTGATACTGCTTTCATACTTGTACTATGTATGGGTATGTGGGCATCTGTTGGCTCCTACTAGTTATATATGGAGGTATGTGTTGATTAAGATGGAATCTGTTCCTCTAAGTAAATAAAGATAAAATCCTATGTTTTATTTAATTGTTAAATAGTGATATGCATAATGGATGATCATGGACTCTAAAAGACCAATGTGATTGGATTTATTTTTTTTCTGTTTCTTTGGGATTGTAAATTAATTAATTTATCTTAATTTATTTTGGGCATGTATTATTAAGTTTGTAATAATTTTTGGGTTGTAATTTCATTTATTTAAGTTTTTGTAAATTCGCCTTGGTATGCCAAGGATTACTATGTAATATTGGATTGCAAGAAGTTCAAGGAGGTCAAGAGCATTGGTTGGACCAGTGGGAGGAATTCAATATCAAGTGTTGATTATGTACTGCTTCAGCAACTCTTGTAAAATGAATGAATGAAATGCACCTAGGAATGCCCTGATTCAATTCTTGGTGGCTCAGAATTGAATCCCTTAGAAAGTCCATGATCATACCATATTTATTGCTTATCCATGAATGCATGAGATGTATGGGAATGTATGCTATTATATGATATATGCATGCTAATTGGATAATGTGCAAAGTGAGACCTTAATAGTAATTAGAATGACCATAAAATCTTCCAAACAAATGATTAAGTTGGAAATGCTATAAGTAAAGTAATTATAACATAGGCCCTCCATTGGGGCAATTATTTTAAGAAATTTTGAATAGTTGCATAAGATGCAATTAATTTAAGAGATTTTCTTAAGAATAATTGTTAAGCATGAGATGTTGTAAATATGTAAATAGTTTGGTGGCCAATATTGGATGTACCTAAGGACATTAAAATTATTTGCATAATTACTGGCTTAATGGGATCAACTTAACTAATGCAAGATAAGTCAATAATGGATGTACCTGAGATTTTGAGCATTAGGGGCTAGGTAAAGGATTGAACCTCACATGAGATGTGATGGGCAAGGAGTTGTTCACTTATAGTTTATTGTAATTCCAATAATTGATGTACCTGAGGATGATCAATAGAATTATAAGAATTCAATCACCCACTAGAAATCCATCCAACTAGGATTTCCATTTTCTACTTTGGAAGTGTAGGATTCGCTAAGTTAGTGGGAGGACCAATTTGATTAAAAGACCATAATCATTTTGGTTAATTACATGATACATTTACTAATTAATCTGGTTATTTTCTACAATTAATTTTCTGATAAAAATGAGCACAGAACAACCACCACCATCCAATATCCTTGCAAGCATACTTGATCGCAATAGGTTGACAGGACCTAATCTGTCTGATTGGCTATGAAATTTGAAACTTGTCCTGAACCTTGAACATATAGGATATATTCTATACTCAAATGTTCCTGGTCCCTTACTTCCAGAGGCCACACAAGAGGAGCATGAAACTTTGGATAGGTGGAAGAAGCA
The DNA here is from genome assembly GCF_030052815.1 of Hevea brasiliensis. Taxonomy (NCBI): domain Eukaryota; kingdom Viridiplantae; phylum Streptophyta; class Magnoliopsida; order Malpighiales; family Euphorbiaceae; genus Hevea; species Hevea brasiliensis. The sequence goes on along the minus strand of NC_079502.1, from coordinate 58,005,269 downwards.
TGATATGAGAGTTAAGTGTTACATGCTTGCTTTCATGAGTAATGAGTTACAAAAGTAGCATGAGAACATGTTAAGTGCGAGTGAGATCCTCCTTCACCTATAAGAGTTGTATGGCAAGCACAGTAGGAATGCTGGGTATGAGATATCTAGACAGCTATTCCGTATGAGGATGTTTGAGGGACAGAATATCGGGGATCATGTCCACAAGATGATTCGGCTGATTGAGCAGTTGGAACATCTTGACTTCAACATGGATTTCCAACTACAGACGGATTTGATCCTTCAGTCCCTTCCTGAGTCTTTTGGGAATTTTGTGATAAATTTCCATATGACTAAACATGAATGCACCTTAGCTGGTTTACTCAACATGCTGGTTATTACCCAAAATAATATGCCGGGCAATAAAGGAAAAGAGGTAGCTTTGATTGCATCTTCTTCTGCTGGAAAGTCCAACAAGAAGAAAGGCAATAAGAAAAAGAAACCTCAGATTCCTGGTCCTTACAAGAAAATAGCTAAACAGAAAAGGAAGACTAAAGCTGATGGAGGCAAAGGAAAGTGTTTCCACTGCCAAAAGGATGGGCACTGGAAAAGGAACTGCCCAGAGTATCTTGCTTCTCTGAAGGACAAGAAGGATACACCTTTGGAAGGTATGTCCATATCTTGTTATTTAGATTCTGATGACACTCATAGTTCATCTATAGCTTGGGTTTTAGATACTGGTGCCAGTTCTCACATTTCTAATGATATGTAAGAACTAGCAAATAGTAACAGCTTGCGTTCTCAAGATATTAGAGTCCAGATTGGCAATGGCTCAGCTGTTGAAGCTTTAGCCATAGGATCTAAATCTTTTTACATGTTTGGACATGTTTTGTGTTTGCATAATATTTTATATATACCTGATGCTTTTAAGAACATCATTTCTATATCTAGTTTGACTAGAAATGGCTATGAATTTCAGTTCACAGATGATGTTTGCAATATTTATTTTAGAAATAAATATGTTGGTTCAGGTTATATGAATGATGGTCTTTATTATTTGGATAATGATGACAAACACAAATTGAATGCAAGTGATCTAAAAGAATGCAATGCCATGGTGAAAACCAACTGAAGTTCAAAATATATTTGGCACTTAAGGTTATGCTATGTTGCAGAAGATAGGATTGCAAAACTGGAGAAAATGGGGATTCTATCCTCATTGGGCTCTGAGCCTACTCCAACTTGTGAATCTTGCCTTCAGGGCAAAATGACTAGATCACCCTTTGTTGGACAAGGGCAAAGAGCTGAAAATATTTTGGAGCTAATACATAGTGATGTATATGGTCCATTTAAAGAAATGGCTAGAGGGGGCTTTCATTATTTTATTACCTTTATAGATGATAAATCAAGATTTGGGTATTTGTATTTGATAAAATACAAACATGAATCCTTTGAAAAGTTTAAAGAATTTAAATCTGAAGTAGAAAATCAAACAGGAAAGAGTATTAAAGCTCTTCGATCAGATCGTAGAGGTGAATATTTGAGTACTGAATTTGATGAGAGCATGGCATTGTTTCTCAGCTGACTCCTCCAGGAGCGCCACAGCTGAATGTGTATCTGAAAGGAGAAATCGTACCCTATTGGATATGGTACGTAGTATGATGAGCTATACTGATATGCTATTCTTCTTTTGGGGATTTGCATTAGAATCAACTTTGTATATTCTGAATAGGATTCCATCAAAATCAGTTTCTTCCACACCTTATGAGATATGGCATGGAATAAAACCAAGTCTTAAGCATGTTAAGATTTGGGGTCGTCCAGCTTATATCAAAAAGCTGAACACTGATAAATTGGAGACCAGATCAGAAAAAGGTCGATTTGTTGGATATCCAAAAGATAGTTTTGGATATTATTTTTATTTGCCTACTTCACAAAAGGTTGTGATAAGTAGAGATGCCACATTTCTTGAACAATAGTTTGTTCAAGAAGGAGGCAAAGGAAGGCAAATAGAGTTAGAATTGGAGAATTCTGACCAACTAACAATTCAGAAGGATATAAATTCATCTAGTCAACCTATACCCATTGATGAAACATCTACAGCTATTCCTCGTAGAACAACTAGGGTATCTCACCCACAAGTGAGATATGGTTTTCTTCATGAAGAAGAACAAGAGTTGTCTACTCATGAAGAAGTAGATCATGGAGATGATCCACTTACCTAGGAAGAAGCTATATCAGATATAGACTCTTTAAAATGGATTGATGCTATGAAATTCGAGATTGATTCCATGTATAAGAATCAAGTTTGGGATTTTGTTGACCCACCTGAAGGTATTGTACCTATAGGGAACAAATAGGTTTTCAAGAAGAAAATTGGTTCTGATGGAAAGGTAGAGACTTATAAGGCAAGGCTAGTAGCGAAAGGGTTTCGCCAAAGGCAAGAAATTAACTATGAGGAGACTTTCTCGCCTGTTGCCATGCTTAATCAATTAGGATTTTATTAGCAATAGCTGCATACTATGATTATGAGATTTGATAGTTGGATGTCAAAACAGCTTTTCTCAATGGATACATTGAAGAAAACATTTTCAAGGAACAACCTAGGGGTTTTGTATCCCAAGATGGTTCCAAGGTATGCAAGCTAAAGCAATCCATTTATGGGTTGAAACAAGCTTCCAGGAGTTGGAATATCCGTTTTGATGAAGCCATTAAATCTTTTGGTTTTATCAAAAATGAGGATGAGCCATGTGTATATAAGAAGGTTAGTGATAGTGCTATCACTTTCCTTGTCTTATATGTGGATGACATACTGTTGATGGGTAATGATACAGGTATGTTGACAACTATAAAGGTATGGTTGTCAAATACATTCTCCATGAAAGACTTAGGGGAGGCAACCTATATTCTTGGGATTTGCATCTATAGAGATAGAGCAAAAAGAATAATTGATTTATCCCAAAGTCTATACTTGGAAAAGGTGTTAAAGAGGTTTAACATGCTTGATTCCAAGAGAGGATTGTTATCAGTGAGACATGGTATCCACTTTTCTAAAGAGATGCCTCTAAAGACACCTGAAGAAAGAGATAAGATGGCCAAGATTCCATATGCTTCAGCTATTGGAAGTTTAATATATGCAATGTTGTGTACTAAGCCAGATATTGCATATGCTGTTAGTTTGACTAGCAGGTATCAATCCAATCCAGGTTTGGAACACTGGATAGCTGTCAAGAATATCCTTAAGTACTTGAGAAGAACTAGGGATTTATTATTGATTTATGGAGGTGGAGACTTGCAATTGGATGGTTATACTGATTCTGATTTCCAATCAGATATCGATGATAGAAAGTCTACCTCTGGATATGTGTTCATTTGTAATGGAGGTGCAGTAAGTTGGAAGATTCCAAACAGAGCACGACTGCAAATTCCACTACAAAGGCTAAGTATATTGCTGCATCAGATGCTGCAAAGGAAGCTGTTTGGATAAAGAAGTTTGTGACAGAACTTACAGTAGTTCCTTCCATTGAGTCAGAAGTTCCACTACACTGTGACAACAATGGAGCAGTCATACAGGCTAAGGAACCAAGGTCTCACCAGAAATCCAAACACATAGAAAGGTGCTACCACATTATCAGAGAAATAGTTGGGCAAGGCGATGTAGCCATGCAGAAAATAGCATCAGATGAAAATTCAGCTGATCCATTCACTAAGCCTATGTCACAGACTCAGTTAGACCGACATCTTGAGAAGATAAGTGTTACATCCTACCCCTCTGTAAGGCATAACATGATCCCATAGTATACCTAATGAATTACCAACTCCGTCTACTGATAACCCATTAAATATACTACAAGGGATTTTAAAGACTTTTCTTACTTCTTTTACAGCGGTGAGCACTATTTACAGGCGTTAAAAACTTTTGTGAACTGAAGTGAAACAGCTAACTCATTTAGATTATTTGGAATTTCTGTAAAAATTTTGGCAGAGTGCCATCTGCATTTTGGATAAAACAGTTCTTCAGAAAACCTGTAAAGAAACACTTCAATAATTTCCAAATCTCAACTTCAACATTTATCTCAACTCAACACATTTCTCAAGTCAAATTCACAGTAATTTTTCAAGAACTGAGATAGAGAAAATATAATACAATTTTACAAGTCAAAATAACTCATAATTATTTTACAACTTCAATGTACAATTTTTATTTACAACTGCTCAAAACCAACAACAATATGTACATACAGTGAACATACATTACATTATAAAATACAAAATACTGGTATACTCATTATACCCGGTAGTCTCATTTGGAGGTACTAGCGACCCTAATCTGTCTATCTGTCTACACCTGACAATAATAAAGCTATCACGAGACAATGTCTCGATGGTGCAACATTAACCAAAACAATTTAAATCACAATTCATAAGTCATGTAAATAGTGGATACTTAAAACCATAGTTAATTTCAAGACAATAATTGTCAAACAGAATTTAAACTCCATTTCTCAATATCACAATAATTTCAATAAGCCAGATCATGGTTGAATTCAAAAGACAGTATATGTCAATAAGAGTTTAAATTCATTTCACAATCTCACAATACATATCAATAAATCACACACAGCTTAATCATGTTTCAAAGTTCAATTCGTCCCAAAAGCCGATGGCTAATGAGGTATTCAATTCGTCCCAAAAGTCGATGACTAATGAGGAATAACATAGCTAGCTAGCAAAAATATGAGTACTCATCCAATTCGTCCTCAACAGGCACACACCTCAACACTTCAGCCAGAGAGGGAATTCAATTCGTCCCACTAGACAAGCTAGTGAGGAATACAATCAATATACATGATAGCTGTGGTTTCAAACCATTTCCAAGGCTTTTCAATCAATAAGTATCCATCAATATCATTCAAACAATTTCTCACAATTTCAAACCATTTACAGTGCTTTTCAAGCGATAAATATCCATTCAAACACATTTCCACAATTTAAAACAATAATGTACAATTACTCATAATTCATTTCAATTGAAAAATTCAAAAGAAATAGTTGTTGTGCACAAACCTCTGACGACTGTCTCCTGGTCTGGACTCAGCATTTCCTTTCCTTTTCCTAATTCTCTGGTAACTGAGAAACACAATTTGAAGTGTTTCAGTACTAAATTATATTGTCTCTATCGATAACGTTTGATAAGTAATTCACTGACTTTAATTACTCACTGGATACCTTTATTTGCTTAATCACCTAATATACCGACCCCCGATGCATTTTAGGTAAATTAGGTTTTAGTGTCATTAATATGTCACATTCGATAGGGTTTTAGGGTTGGTACGTGTTACCAAACTCATTTCTAGGTATATTGCATTTTAATGCAACTTGCTGGATTCCGGTATACTAGTTTGACCTAGCCGGACGACCTAGTTTTCTCGGTTTTCGGGTTTCGATCAAAACTACAAACTTATAGATATATGTCTTATGGAACGCGGTGCAAAATTTTAGGTCAATACGAGTTAAGTAGACCAAGTTATGGTCATTATACTATTGCTGGTCAATTGGCATCAAATTAGGTAAATTTTAGGTCAATTTGGTCAACTTTGGTTCGGCCAGTTTTTGGACCCGAACTTGTGCAAGCTTTTTGACTTGCTTCTGGTCATTTCTTGGCTTTGGTGTCTTCATAAGACTTCTAGTATGGGTCTTAACTATTCATGGTTAAAATTTCAGGTCAATTGGACCTGTTTTGAGTGAGTTATGGCCTAAACACTAACTGCTACCCAATTGGTCAAATTTCAGGCCTCAAATGTACTCAATCCGAATTGGTCATTTTTCACATCACCTTGCAAGCAGAATTTTGGTATGCTTTCTCAATGAAAGTTGGCACATTTTGTGCCTAGTTCCACCTCCAATTGGTCTCATACCAATTGAGGTTACACATTTAAAGTTATTGACTAAATTGCATACTGCCTTTAATTGCTTTGCTTATACATGCATCCATTACACATTTAATTGCTATATGTCCACTCCCCTTACAATTTCTGTTTTGGCACATTACCAAAACCATAATCCACTTTACATTAACATCACTTTGGGCAGATTGCAATTATCCTCAATACACTAATTAAAGCTCACATTTACAAGTTCTAAGTACAATCACATATACACCTAACCATTACAAATTTTTACATATACTTACACAATCAATCTACACACATATCCATCAACTCTCAAGGTCAATATTCTGCCAATACTTTCATGAACATATACACTTATTCAAGAATCTCAAGGCTGCCGAAAACTTCCTCAACACCAAGTTTTCCACAATTCATCAATTTTCCATCCAAGTGCAAAAATCACCATATATATATGAAGTAATTCACTAGGATATTAAATCACCATAACCAACATAATTCTCATCACATATATGTACAAATACTTCATCAATACATGAATACATGGCTGCCCAAAAATGGATATCTCAATAACTCTTCAAACTTAAAAATTTCCTTCACAAAACCAACACCCATAACATGTACACAAAGTTTAACAAAGAAATCTTCAAAAATGTAAACTTACCTTATGGTTGAAACTTGCCAAACCTTGATTAAACTTCTTAAATTTGGTATCAAGCTCTTCCTTATGATGTGTAGACAATTTTTCATGAAGGGACCTAAGTGTTTGGAGATGAAATGGAGGGATGGATCAAGCTTTACATAAAACGGCCATGGAGGTTTCTAGGTTCTTCAATTCGGCTGGTTTAGTACAATGAAGAAGATGAACATTCTGATGGGTATAGTGGACTTACATCAGTATTTTTATGTTAATTAAATCCCTAGTGGTCCACTAAATAAGATTAAATCATATAATATGTTAATTGTTCATTTATCCCACATTAACCCATGATTTTAGCTATTTACTTTAGGTACCACCAAATTAATTTTTCATTTCATTTTCTAAGTGTAATATTATTTATTTTTAATGGAAATTTAGGTCAAAAGACAATTCGGGATGTCAAATGACCATAATGCCCCTGTTCGGGTTGCATTCCTGATATTTCGGTAACACCGGATTTTGTCTGTTTTTCGATTTCTCACTTTTCTTTGTACTAATTATTTAATTTTTTTTTATCTTTCTAATGATATTTATTCTTCTATAAGGGTCTATTTAAGTCCTAAAAATGTTTTCCAGGGTTCCCCGCAGTCCAGGGCTAGTTAACAGTCCACGCCGTGACTTCCCGGTGCGGTCACCCATCGCTAGGGTTCTCGGCTCGCTTAACTTGGTTACCTTTCTTTGCTATTATTTTTCCTTTATTTTTCTTGTATTTTCCTTTCTTGTATTTCATTATTTTATGTCTCCTCCCTCATGTCAAAGTATAGTTCTAGGCATCCTAGCTGTCCGGACAACACTGGTCACCGGGACAGTAGAACGCACTACCGAACTTTGGGGTGTTACAATTCTCTCCCCCTTAAAATAAATTTTGTCTCGAAATTTTACCTGGCATTAGTCTCTGAACAGCTGTGGGTGCTGTCTCCTCATATCCTCTTCACGTTCCCAAGTAGCTTCCTGGCCTGAATGATGGTTCCACAGCACTTTAACCAGGTGTATCTGTTTATTCCTCAGCTGCTTCACCTCATAAGCCAGAATTTCTATGGGTTCTTCCTCATAAGAGAGGTCTGGATTTACTTCAATCTCTTCAACTGATAGTACATGAGATGGGTCAGATCTGTACCTCCTTAACATGGACACATGGAAGACACTGTGTATCCTTGCTAGCTCTGGAGGTAATGCCAACCGATATGCCAGAGGACCCACTCTTTCCAGAACCTCATATGGTCCGATGAAACGAGGACTCAATTTCCCCTTTCTGCCAAATCTCATAATCCTCTTCCAAGGAAAAACTTTGAGGAATACCTTATCACCCACTGCATATTCAATATCTCTTCTTTTCAAATCAACATAGGACTTCTGACGGTCTGATGCAGCCTTGAGTCTATCTCTAATCAATCTAATCTTTTCCTCTGTTTGCTGGACAATTTCTGGCCCAATCATCTTCCTTTCACCTACCTCATCCCAACATAAGGGAGTTCTGCACTTCCTGCCATACAATGCTTCATATGGAGGCATCCCAATGCTTGATTGGTAGCTGTTGTTATAAGTAAACTCAATCAAAGGCAAGTGTGTATCCCAACTGCCTTCAAATTCAATCACACAAGCCCGTAGCATATCCTCCAATATTTGGATAATCCTCTCAGACTGGCCATCTGTCTGTGGGTGGAATGCTGTGCTGAAGTTTAATCTAGTTCCTAGGGCTCTCTAAAGACTACCCCAGAATCTAGAAGTGAACCTGGGATCTCTGTCAGACACAATTGATACAGGCACTCCATGCAATTTTACAATCTCATATATGTATAATCTGGCCAATCTTTCCAGGCTATAGTTCATTCGAATTGGTAAAAAGTGAGCAGACTTGGTCAATCTGTCAACTATAACCCATACTGCATCATGACTACTCTGTGTCCTTGGAAGTCCTGTAACAAAATCTATAGTTATTCATTCCCATTTCCACTCTGGTATTAACAAAGGATGTAACAAACCAGCTGGAACTTGATGTTCTGCCTTTACTTGCTGACAAGTTAGGCATTTGGAAACAAATTTAGCTATATCTCTCTTAATTCCCATCCACCAGTAATGCTCTTTCAGCCCTCTGTACATTTTAGTTCCACTAGGGTGCATAGCAAATGGAGACTCATGTGCTTCCTTCATAATGATTTGTCTCAATTCCACATCACTAGGAACGCACACTCTGCCCTGATGTAGCAATAAACCATCATCTCTCATAGAGAATTCAGGTTTCTTGCCCTGCTGGACTTCTTTCAGTAGCTTCTGATACTTTTCATCACTTTGAGCAGCCATTCTGATCAGATCAATCAACACTGGCTGTACATGCCATGCAACTACTGTCTGTCCCTCATCATCAATCTCTAAACTGGCATGCTGTGCTTTCAATTCACATACCATGGACAAAGGAAAAACTCTGAGAGTTGCCATAGTCTTGCGACTTAAGGCGTCAGCCACTACATTTGCTTTCCCTGGCTGATAGTCTATTAAGCAATCATAGTCTTTAATGAGTTCTAACCATCTCCTCTGCCTCAAATTCAATTCTTTCTGGGTGCCTAAGTACTTCAAGCTCTTGTGATCTGTGTAAATATAGCATTTCTCTCCATACAAATAGTGTCTCCAGATCTTCAGAGTAAAAACAATAGCTGCTAACTCCAGGTCATGTGTTGGGTAATTCCTCTCATGCGGTTTCAGCTAGCGTGATGCATAAGCAATGACATTCCGATCTTACATCAGTACACAGCCTAACCCATTGCGAGAAGCATCACTATAAACTGTGTATTCTTTACCCGGAGTAGGTAAAGTGAGGACTGGAGCTTCAGTCAAACACCTCTTCAACTCATCAAAACTTTGCTGGCATTTATTGGTCCACTGAAATTTTACATTTTTTCGAAGCAGTTTGGTCAGTGGAGAAGATAACATAGAAAATCCCTTCACAAACCGACGGTAATATCCAGCTAGACCCAGAAAACTGTGAATTTCTGTGATGTTCCTGGGCGGCTTCCAATTAAGGATAGCTTCTACCTTGCTGGAATCTACCTTGATCCCTTCAGCTGACACAATATGTCCCAAAAAGGAGATTTCTTTCAGCAAAAATTCACACTTTGACAACTTGGCGTATAGTTGTTTCTCCCTTAAAGTCTGCAGTACAATCCGCAGATGTCTGTCATGCTCCTCTGCATTCCTTGAATATATCAAAATGTCATCAATAAACACCACCACAAATTGATCAAGATATGGTCTGAAGATAGTGTTCATCAGATCCATGAAAGCAGCTGGAGCATTTGTTAACCCGAATGGCATTACTAGGAACTCATAGTGGCCATATCGAGTTCTGAAAGCAGTTTTTGGAATACTCTGCTCTTGCACCTTCAACTGATAATAACCAGATCGCAAATCAATTTTGGAGAATACAGCTGCACCTTTCAATTGATCAAACAGATCATCAATGCGAGGCAATGGATATCTGTTCTTTATTGTCACCTTATTCAACTGCCGGTAGTCAATGCATAAGCGGAGAGTACCATCCTTCTTCTTAACAAACAACACTGGTGCTCCCCAAGGTGACACACTAGGGCGGATGAAGCCCTTTTCAAGTAGTTCTTGCAACTGTATCTTCAACTCCTTCAACTCTGCTGGTGCCATTCTGTATGGCGTTATGGAGATTGGATACACACCAGGCATAACATTAATTTCAAACTGCACTTCTCTTTCCGGAGCTAATCCTGGCAATTCATCAGGAAACACATCTGGAAAGTCATGTACTGTAGGGATGTCCTTCAATGCTGGACTCCCCACTTGGGTGTCTACCACATGTGCCAAGTAGGCTTCACACCCCTTTCTAATCATTTTTCTGGCTAGTGCAGCCGAAATGATGTTTGATGGCAATAACTGCCTCTCCCCCTGTATTACCACATCACTATACTGAGGTAGGCCAAAAGTGACTGTCTTCAGCCTACAGTCAATCATGGCATGATGCTTAGCTAACCAATCCATGCCCAAGATGATATCATAATCTCTGAAGGGCATTTCAATGAGATCAGACAGAAAAGTGTGTCCTTGGATCACCAAGGTACAATCTCTATACATTCTATTAACCCTGACTTCCTGTCCTAGTGGACTTGTTACTAGCACCTCAAAGTCCATTTGTACACATGGAACAGCAATGCAATCAATGATGCTAGCACTCACATAAGAATGGGTAGAACCAGGGTCAAATAACACAAACACATTCTGATTAAAAGTTGAGAAGGTACCAGCCACAACATCAGATGTCTCGGCCTCTTCCCTCTGTCTCATTGCATACATTCTGATTGGAGCACTGTCTTGCTCTGATTGTTTCACTGTGCCTTGGCTACCTGCTGGGTTACCTCTACCCCTGCCTCTACCTCTGCTGGGTGGTTGTGAACTTCTAGTGACAGTGGCTCGAATCGACCCTTCCGCAGAGTAGGAGGTGGTCCAACTCTACGACTACCGGTGCGCCCTTGGCAAAGTGTCCGGTGCCTCCACGCTATAACAGCTCCAATAGCCTTATAGCATATCCCACCATGATTTTTCCCACAAGTTTCACATTGGCGGGAGGATAGGAACCTCTGGTACTGGCCGACCGGATAGGGAGGCTTTTGTCCCGAATATCTTCCCCTACTGATTTCTTGCCACCTCCGCCATGTCCCCATAGTTCTTCCTTTTCCCAAGATGACCACCGGAACTCGTTTCACCGATTTTCCCTCTTTCTCTGTCTTCTCTGATTTCTTTCTCTCAGGAGCAGTCTCAATCTCAATTCTTTCCAACTCTAAGGCTTGAGAAATAAGTTCAGAGAAGTTAGTGTGTTTGAAGCCGATTACTTGTACTCTGATACTGGGCTTCAAGCCAATTTCAAACCTCTTGCATCTCTCCCTGCTGGTAGAGAGTAGACTCACTGCATAATGGCTAAGGCGGGAAAATTCTCTTTCATACTCAGCCACTGATCTGTTCCCCTGTTTCAGACTTAGGAACTCTTGCAGCTTCTGGTTTACATAAGCATCAGGGACATATTTCTGTCTGAATTCCCTGAGAAAAGTCATTCTGCCAGACTGTGGGGAATGGTTTTCCACCAATCATAAGCATCCCCCTGTAGTAAGGACACTGAGTATTCAAATCTAAGCTCTTCTGTACAATGTAGCTTCTTGAACACCCTATCCATCCTTTCTAACCATTGTCCAGCTTCTAGAGGATATACTGTCCCCTTAAACTCTGTAGCCCCATATTTCATCAATTTATCATACTGCCTGGTAGGAGACTGTGGTTGTACCACTGGTGTCTGTATTGGGACTTGAATAGGTACATTGCCAGCCATTTGTTGGAACATTGCAGCCATCTCACGAGCGAATCGAGCAGAAACTACTGATCGCAGGGTGGTGTCACTTGAACCACTAACATTTTGTAGGCACGGGCATCCCCTTGCACCTCAGCCTCAATAGATTGATCGACTGAACGATCACCCTCTTCCATATTCAATGCGAGGATTTTAGATCTCTTGAACAAATAACACAAGGAGATTTCCTCCCGTTAGTGCATATTTATAATGTAATGTACTGTATGTATCAAACAATGATATTGAGCAGTTGTACTATGAAGAAAGAATATTCAAGTAACAGGTGAAAATAGAATTTAAAAACTTTGCTCTGATACCACTAAAACATGTCACACCCTACCCCTCTGTAAGGCATAACATGATCTCGTAGTATACCTAATGAATTACCAACTCCGTCTACTGATAACCCATTAAATATACTACAAGGGATTTTAAAAACTTTTCTTACTTCTTTTACATTGGTGAGCACTATTTACAGGCGTTAAAAACTTTTGTGAACTGAAGTGAAACAGCTAACTCATTTAGATTATTTGGAATTTCTGTTAAAATTTTGGCAGAGTGCCATCTGTATTTTGGATAAAACAGTTCTTCAGAAAACCTGTAAAGAAACACTTCAATAATTTCCAAATCTCAACTTCAACATTTATCTCAACTCAACACATTTGTCAAGTCAAATTCATAGTAATTTTTCAAGAACTGACATAGAGAAAATATAATATAATTTTACAAGTCAAAATAACTCATAATTATTTTACAACTTCAATGTACAATTTTTATTTACAACTGCTCAAAACCAACAACAATATGTACATACAGTGTGTAACACCCTCCCGGTAGCAACTCCGTACATTCTACTGTTCCGGTGACCGGTGTCGGTCCGGACAGCTAGAACTCCTGGAAAAATATTTAAACTAAAGTGAAGAACCATAATTAACTCAAATATTACTAAGAAAAATTTAGTAAAAATTTTAGAAATAAAATACAAACAAGTCAAATGAGCTGGTGCCCAAGCGATGGGTAATCAGAGGTAAGTTGCGGTTCTCGCAACGAGGAGCCCTAGACCCGGAGAAAAATTCAAAAAATAATTTTTGGAACACCAGAGAAGGGTCATTGAGGTTCCTATGGCATTAGAATGCCAAGAAAATATTTAGAAAAATTTTTCAATCGGTAAAGATAATTTTGACCTGTTAAGCCAAACGGAGGGCATTTTGGTCATTTCGCTTTCAGAGATGATTTTTGGCCGACTTGTCCAGTTGAGTAAATAATTATTATGACATAAAATATGAATTAATGTTGATGAAAAATTAATTTGAAGTTAGTAGAAGAGAAAAGAAAAGAAAATACAATAAAGTGCCAATTATGACATATTATGAGGTCATTTAAAATTGTCCACCAATCACAATTAAGTAACCATTTAACTAATTAATAAAAGAGATAAATAAAGACCAAGGAAGACCAAAAACAAGCAGCCATCTTCTTCTTCAAAACGTGATCCTCTCCTCCATAACCCTCCATGGAAGTTTTCTTTAATTACTTCCATTTTCCCATGAATTTGCACTATAAAACCCTAAGTCCCTTCACTAAAAGCTTGTCTCTACCTCTTGGGAAGTGTTTGGCAGCCTAGAAAGTGAAGGAAAGTGAAGTTTTGAGTTGGGAAAAATCTGCCTACAAGAGGTTAGTGCTTACTTTTACAAATATTTCTTTATTTCTATGTTAGGGACTTGAACTTAGTATGAAATTGTAAATTAAATGGACTAAACTCATGTGTATCTATGCCATGAATTTCGGCTACCCTAAGGAATGAATAGGATTGATTGTTTTGATGGACTTAGAGTGGACTAAATATGATGTTTAAGGTATTTATATACATGGATAATGAGTTAGTGTATTAACTAGGGTAACTAGTGTGAATCACAATGGGAAACTAGGGTTTTGGAGAGTGAAATTTGGTTTTGGCTTATGAAGTGGTAAGTGAACCTTATAAGGGTCAATTAGTGACCATTTGAGGTAATTTCACCAAAATTTGAAGAGATTTAGAGTGATGCAAACTGAATTGGTAGGCTGCCTAGGGTAACCAGTAGGGAGGCTGTGATTCCAGCCCACTTGGACTGCCATATCTTTGGCTGTGTTGGTCCAATTGGTGTTTAGAAAATTGGACATGAAAATAAGCTTATAATGGCACATTTTTTCTGAAGAAACCATGCCCAAAAGACTAAAGCAAGAGGACCAAAAGTTGGCCCCAATCTGGATACCCTACAACAGCACCTGCAGATGTGACTAAATGAATAGTAACTGTTCATTTGGCCATAACTCACTGTAGATATGGTCAATTGACCTGAAATTTTTACAGCAACAAGATATGATATAGACAAATAACTTTCATGAAGAACATCACCCCAAATTATGCCATTAACCCATTCAAATTATTGGGCAAAGTTAAGTTATCAAACCTGCAACTCTGCAGATTTTCACTTGAGCAGTAATGTTTGGATGGCTATAACTCTCTCTAGAAAACTCGGATTTAGGCGATTTTTGAACCGATGGAAACCTAAGGTATGGTAGAACATTTCATAAGAAGAAAGTTAGACAAAATTATGAACTTAACTTGATCAAATTACTGACCAAATTTTGACAAAAATCTGCGGACTCCAAAATCTCAAAGATGAATAAAGGCACGTGAACAGTAAACTTGTCTTGGCCATAACTTGAGCTACAAAACTCCAAATGGAGTCATTCAAAAAAGGAAATTCAACTAGACAAAATAAGGAACAACTTTCATGTTTACCATTTCCTCAAATTCTTACTGCAACAGTGCCCAATGGAATAGTAAAATTGAGTTACAAAAATTGAAAATTTTGCTTCTCTTGGTTTAAGCTTAAAAATGGTATTAATGCTTAATGCCAACAAGTTTTAAATGAAAAATATGGTACATTGGAAGTGTTAAAACCAATGCAACTATTTTCTATGCAAAAGTCAACTTTTTGTTGACCAATGAAGTGAATAGTGACACCAAGACTTGAAATTCAAAAATTGCGAAACTTAAAAGTGCAAAATGCCCTAGTAGGCCTAATGTGATTGGTTTGGATAGATTGGCATGCCAATAGGGTATTGTGTTAGCAGTACTGCGAAAGGCTTTATGCCCGTGTTCATGGCTTTATGCCCGTATTCATGGCTTTTATGCCCGTATTCATGGCTTTTATGCCCGATTATGTGATATCATGGCTTTTTAGCCATACTGACTGCATACATGGTTGACGTTCTGCGTCCCATGGTATAACGGCCCGAGGCACCGCGGTGTCCAGTGCCAACAACTCGTTATCCAGTCCAGTCGTCCAGTATAGGTTACTTGGGCATGGAAAAGTATAACTGTGATTGAACTGATTATTAAAGAAAATACGAAAATTAAGAATCAGGAATGATTACCAAAAATACAAAGAAGCTCAAGATCATGAAGAAAATAATTAACGAAATGAATGAAGAAGTTAATATCATAAAACATGATTAGCCCTCGACTAAACAATAAGTTAGTAATTATTCATTTCTTATGAACACAATAGCAAGGAAATTATTATTTTTATTTGCATATTATATTTTCTTGTATTATTTGCACCACTAAGCTTTATGCTTAGCGCCGCTTTGCAACGCGTAGGTAATCAAGATTTGGACAGAGGCCCAGAGACCACAGATTCGGTAAGGCGGTTCACGATTCAGATAGTGTCCGTGTCACCTCACCATCCACAGTGCATTGGTAGGACACTAGGTTTCATTTTGACATTTTGTAACTAATTTCTATTTTCTCATATGTATTTGAACTTATGGAATGTATTTTGAGGTTCATGTAAATAATGAAAAATAATATTAATGAATGTAAAAGTGAATGTTTATCTGTGATTTATACATGATATCATATGAGATGAATGATTGAGAAATGAATGGTGAAAATTGTTCAGATTTTGATATTGAAGTTTGAGAGTGATGAGATGATTGAATATGATCATAGGAAGTGTTTTTCACAGGTTCCGAAGAACTGTTTTCTCCATTTTTAGCCGGTACTTTGCCGGATTTTCTATAAAATTCTCGGAACCTCAAACAAATTATAATTTCGATAAATGGCTTAAATAAATTATATTTCACAAGTTATATTCAAAAGGGAGAATAAAAATGAATTAAGATAAAATAGAGTGCTCGGCACACTGAGTGGCATAACTTGCTCGGCTACACTGTAGTCGGGTAAGGGGTGTCACACAGTGAACATACATTACATTACAAAATACAAAATACTGGTATACTCATTATACCCGGTAGTCTCTCGCTGGAGGTACTAGCAGCCTAATCACGCCTGCCTATCTGTCTACTCACTGCAAAGAATAAAAGCTATCGCTGAGATAATGTCTCAGTGGTGCACAACATTAACCAAAACAATTTAAATCACAATTCATAAGTCATGTAAATAGTGGATACTTAAAACCATAGTTAATTTCAAGACAATAATTGTCAAACAGAATTTAAACTCCATTTCTCAATATCACAATAATTTCAATAAGCCAGATCATGGTTGAATTCAAAAGACAGTATATGTCAATAAGAGTTTAAATTCATTTCACAATCTCACAATAAATATCAATAAATCACACACAGCTTAATCATGTTTAAAAGTTCAATTCGTCCCAAAAGCCAATGGCTAATGAGGTATTCAATTCGTCCCAAAAGCCAATGGCTAATGAGGTATTCAATTCGTCCCAAAAGTCGATGACTAATGAGGAATAACATAGCTAGCTAGCAAAAATATGAGTACTCATCCAATTCGTCCTCAACAGGCACACACCTCAACACTTCAGCCAGAGAGGGAATTCAATTCGTCCCACTAGACAAGCTAGTGAGGAATACAATCAATATACATGATAGCTGTGGTTTCAAACCATTTCCAAGGCTTTTTAATCAATAAGTATCCATCAATATCATTCAAACAATTTCTCACAATTTCAAACCATTTACAGTGCTTTTCAAGCGATAAATATCCATTCAAACACATTTCCACAATTTAAAACAATAATGTATAATTACTCATACTTCATTTCAATTGAAAAATTCAAAAGAAATAGTTGTTGTGCACAAACCTCTAATGACTGTCTCCTGGTCTGGACTCAGCGTTTCCTTTCCTTTTCCTGAGTCTCTGGTAATTGAGAAACACAATTTGAAGTGTTTCAGTACTAAATTATATTGTCTCTATCGATAATGTTTAGTAAGTAATTCACTGACTTCAATTACTCACTGAATACCTTTATTTGCTTAATCACCTAATATACCGACCCCCGATGCGTTTTAGGTAAATTAGATTTTAGTGTCATTAATATGTCACATTCGATAGGGTTTAGGGTTGGTACGTGTTACCAAACTCATTTCTAGGTATATTGCATTTTAATGCAACTTGCTGGATTCCGGTATACTAGTTTGACCTAGCCGGACGACCTAGTTTTCTCGGTTTTTGGGTTTTGATCAAAACCACAAACTTGTAGATATATGTCTTATGGAACGCGGTGCAAAATTTTAGGTCAGTCCGAGTTAAGTAGACCAAGTTATGGTCATTATACTATTGCTGGTCAATTGGCATCAAATTATTTAAATTTTAGGTCAATTTGGTCAACTTTGGTTCGGCCAGTTTTTGGACCCGAACTTGTGAAAGCTTTTTGACTTGCTTCTGGTCATTTCTGGGCTTTGGTGTCTTCATAAGACTTGTAGGTATGGGTCTTAACTATTCATGGTTAAAATTTCAGGTCAATTGGACCTGTGTTGAGTGAGTTATGGCCTAAATACTAACTGCTGCCCAATTGGTCAAATTTCAGGGCTCAAATGTACTCAATCCGAATTGGTCATTTTTCACATCACCTTGCAAGCAGAATTTTGGTATGCTTTCTCAATGAAAGTTGGCACATTTTGTGCCTAGTTCCACCTCCAATTGGTCTCATACCAATTGAGGTTACACATTTAAAGTTATTGACTGAATTGCATACATTTAAAGTTATTTTCTTTGCTTATACATGCATCCATTACACATTTAATTGCTATATGTCCACTCCCCTTACAATTTCTGTTTTGGCACATTACCAAAACCATAATCCACTTTACATTAACATCACTTTGGGCAGATTGCAATTATCCTCAATACACTAATTAAAGCTCACATTTACAAGTTCTAAGTACAATTACATATACACCTAACCATTACAAATTTTTACATATACTTACACAATCAATCTATACACATATCCATCAACTCTCAAGGTCAATATTCTGCCAATACTTTCATGAACATATACACTTATTCAAGAATCTCAAGGCTGCCGAAAACTTCCTCAACACCAAGTTTTCCACAATTCATCAATTTTCCATCCAAGTGCAAAAATCACCATATATATATGAAGTAATTCACTAGGATATTAAATCACCATAACCAACATAATTCTCATCACATATATGTACAAATACTTCATCAATACATGAATACATGGCTGCCCAAAAATGGATATCTCAATAACTCTTCAAACTTAAAAATTTTTTTCACAAAACCAACACCCATAACATGTACACAAAGTTTAACAAAGAAATCTTCAAAAATGTAAACTTACCTTATGGTTGGAACTTGCAAAACCTTGATTAAACTTCTTAAATTTGGTATCAAGCTCTTCCTTACGATGTGTAGACAATTTTTCATGAAGGGACCTAAGTGTTTGGAGATGAAATGGTGGGATGGATCAAGCTTTACATAAAACGGCCATGGAGGTTTCTAGGTTCTTCAATTCGGCTGGTTTGGTACAATGAAGAAGATGAACATTCTGATGGGTATAGTGGACTTACATCAGTATTTTTATGTTTAATTAAATCCCTAGTGGTCCACTAACTAAGATTAAATCATATAATATGTTAATTGTTCATTTATCCCACATTAACCCATGATTTTAGCTATTTACTTTAGGTACCACCAAATTAATTTTTCATTTCATTTTCTAAGTGTAATATTATTTATTTTTAATGGAGATTTAGGTCAAAAGACAATTCGGGATGTCAAATGACCATAATGCCCCTGTTCGGGTTGCATTCCCGATTTTTCGGTAACACCGGATTTTGTCTGTTTTTCGATTTCTCACTTTTCTTTGTACTAATTATTTAATTTTTTTTTTATCTTTCTAATGATATTTATTCTTCTATAAGGGTCTATTTAAGTCCTAAAAATGTTTTCCAGGGTTCCCCGCAGTCCAGGGCTAGTCAATGGTCCACGCCGTGACTTCCCGGTGCGGTCACCCATCGCTAGGGTTCTCGGCTCGCTTAACTTGGTTACCTTTCTTTGCTATTATTTTTCCTTTATTTTTCTTGTATTTTCTTTTCTTGTATTTCATTATTTTATGTCTCCTCCCTCAGGTCAAAGTATAGTTCTAGGCATCCTAGTTGTCCGGACAACACTGGTCACCGGGACAGTAGAACGCACTATCGAACTTTGGGGTGTTACAATAAGTCTAAGATATTGTAATGAATGGCTCTAGTGCTAGTGGGAGATTGTTAGTAGTATGCCTTAGAGCATATCATTTAGTATGTATCTTGTACATATTTTTATTAGTAAAAGGCATTTCCACTTTTTCATTTACATAATATATTTATATGTAATATAAAAGTTCCATTGATATTTTGTTATAAATATTATTCTTAAGTTGTTAAGAATATGAGTGACAATATTTCTAGCACAAAGTATCATAAATAGGTTCACAATCAAGGATACTTCATAATAAGGACATGACTTATCCAGAAAGATTGTATTCATATTTGTTCCTAAGTTATTTATATGAGATATAAATAAGATGGAATGGTGAGTCTCATGCCATATAACAAATATGATAGGCACTTATAAATGATAAGTAAGCCGAACCAGTGACACTTATGACAAGCACATGGAGTTTACTCTTTTTAATGTTTTGCCATAAATCATATCAGTGCATATAATCTTTAGACCTGAGATAGCACAGTTATCTTGTATATAGGTAGTTTGAGTTTGATACTGCTTTCATACTTGTACTGTGTATGGGTATATGGGCATCTGCTAGCTCCTACTAATTATATATGGAGGTAGGTGTTGATAAAGATGGAATCTGTTCCTCTAAGTAAATAGAGATAAAATCCTATGTTCATTTAATTGTTCTTGATGTTTCAAGTTCCTGGCCAGGACAGATAGATTTATTCAGAAAAGAGTTTCTGATGATAAAATCTTTTTTAATCAAGAACTGAAATTAAAAGAGAACATAATATTCATAGAAAATGGAGTTTGATATAAACCATGACTCCAGCTTGAGTTGGGATTTTGTAACAGAGAGATTCTAATGCATGGTAACATATGATTATAGGTTCATTTAAGATAAACCTTATTACTAATTAGGTGGCCATGGCATGCTATGCTAGGTGTTAACCGTCATCTATGAGGTTCATAAAATGATTTAGAGAAATCATTTATGGTAAGAAAGAGTTCTGATGATATTAAGAGTTGATATCATCTCTCATTGCCAATTAGTGATGAGCCTAGTATGTCACACACATACACAAGTTATCATCTATTTAAATATGATTTAATTAATTAATTAAAGAGTTTAATTGATTAATTAAATAGGTTTGGTTTGCAATTAAATTGCAAAGTCCCTAGCATGACTTGAAACCAAATCTAGATTATTGGATGTGTAGTATAAGTTAAATTTATATTTAAAGTGTTTAAATATGAATTTAATTAATGAAAAATTAATTAATAGAGATTAATTAATTAATTTATATTTGATATAAACTAGAAGAAGAAAAAAAATAATTATTTTGGGTTAAGAACTCAAAATTAAGACACAGGGGCATTTTGGTTATTTCACAGTGTGACACGTGGCACCATGAGATGGTGACACATGGGATTAGACATAAGCTTGCCAAATGTTTTTTGATCATGTAAGATGATTAAAATCAAGGTTAAATATAGGTTTGACACTTGGCACAATGTGATTGGGTCACTTAAACCTAGAGCTAATCAAGGGATGACATGTGACAAGGGTTTAATGTGTTAACCTAGCTATATAAGTGTTGTTATGAAAAAGAAAAACAACCAGCAGCCACTCCTCTCCTTTATCATGCCATTTTGAGGCTCTCCATCTATTCTTCTTCATCTCCCATCAATTCAAAGAGATTAGCTATCAATCTCTTGAATTAAGAACACTAGAAATTGTTTCTAGTGTCCTGTTTACATCTCTAATCTCTTAAAAGGCAGAACTTGAATTTCTAATTAATAGAAAAAGCTTTAGAAGCTGTTCAAGGGCTGCCATAGGTGTTTTTGGTGTGGAAAAACTAGAGGGACAACATCTGGTGTCCTGAAGACAAATCTCAAAGGTGCAGACACGCTGCAGTGCATCAAGAGGTTAGTGTAATCGTTCTTGATTTAATCTAGGGTTCTAAAATTAATCTGATTAATTTTAAAATCCTAAATAGCAAATACAGATCCAAAAACATATTAAAAGAGTTTTAATATGTTGTTTATCATTGAAATCAAATAGATAAAAATAAATGTTGCATGATGCATGTGACTCTAGGTGAAAATTTTTGAATTCAATGGTATAAACTTGTGTTTTTCACGCTTCCGTTCTTTCAATAAGTATACCCATGTACATAGGTTTTGATGCATGTATGTGATAATATGTATGTAAATTATGTGAGCAGTTGTATAAAACCTCTTGTAAAATATTTTGGTACGTAATTAAATGCAAATCATTGTAATATAAATTTGAGATTTCATTTACCTGTATAGTTTTGTAATATTAATTTTTGAGTATTGTAATCAATGAAATGTTTCTTTTATGATGAGGTTGGTTTGAAAATGAATTGATTTGATTATTGAGATTTGAATTGTGAGTTGAAATGAAGTTATTGGAGTTGTTTTTGAGAAAACATGTTGGTAATGTTTTCCTTTTCAGGTTTGAAGAATTGTTTTCTCAAAACACAGTCGGCACTTTGTCGAAATCTTGAAAAAAATTTTATAACATCAGATTTTAATCGATGATTTAAATTCGACGAAAATTGTTTTAAAATCTCTTGTAGTATATCTAATGTGTTATCACTAGGCGAAGTACGGTAATTCATTAGGTGTACTACGGGATCATGTTACATCTTATGGGGGAGTAGGATGTGACAGGCACCACTAAGCATTATTGCTTAGTGCGTTGCTTTTTGTCGCGCGTAGGTTCTAGTGAGACCGATAGAGAGCCCAGTAGACCACAGACTAGGTGAGGCCATTTGCAGCTCTGCATAGTGTCTGTGTCACCTCACCGACGTCAGTGCATTAGTAGGACACTAGGTTTCATTTTGGATATTTTGTAATTAACTTTTATTTTCTCATATGTAATTGAAACTTATGTAATGTATTTTGGTATTAATGTAAATAGTGAAAATTATGTTTATGAATGAAAAAGTGAATATTTATTTATAACTTTTACATGAATATCATATGAGATGAATGATTGAGAAATGGAAATGTTGTTGAAAAATATTGAGATTTTGTTGATGAAATGGAGTTTGGGATTGATTGGAAATTTTGGAAGTGTTTTTCACAAGTTCCGAATAACTGTTTCTCTATTTGTAGCCGGTACTTTGCCGGATTTTCTATAAAATTTGCGAAACCTCAAATAAATTGATATTTTCCATAAATGACTCAAATAAATTATACTTCACCAATTGTACTTCATAACTAAAAAAAAAATAAATAAGGGAGGATAAAAATAATTGAAATAAAATATGTTGTTCTGGTATACTTTGTGGCATATCTTGCTCGGCTACACTGTAGACGGGTAAGGGGTGTCACATCCAAGGAATGAAATCTCATTCAACAAGAAGTCACACTTGGACAACTTAGCATATAGCTTCTTTTCTCTCAGGGTTTGCTGAACAATCCTCAAATGTTCATCATGTTCATCCCTGGTCTTGGAATACACCAAAATATCATTAATAAAGACCACTACGAACCGATCTATGTATGGATGGGAGATACGGTTCATAAGGTCCATGAATATTGCTGGTGCATTTGTTAGGCCAAAGGGCATCACCAGGAACTCATAATGCCCATACCGGGTCCTGAATGTAGTCTTTGGCACATCTGCATCCTTCACCCTTAACTAATGATACCCTGATCTGAGATCAATTTTAGAAAATATTCCTGCTCCCTTCAACTGACCAGACAGATCATCAAATCTAAGCAACAGATACTTATTCTTCACAGTCACTTTATTCAACTGCAGGTAATCGATGCATAACCTCAAAGTCCCACCCTTCTTCTTTACAAACAGTACTAGAGCTCACCATGGTGACACACTGGGGCGTATCTTATCTAGTAACTCCTGCAACTGGATTTTCAGCTCCTTTAAATCTGTAGGTCCATCCTATAAGGAGCAATAGAGATTGGTGCTGTACCTAGCAGTATCTCAATAGCAAATTCGACTTCCCTTTCTGGTGGCAAGCCAGGCAATTCTTCTGAAAACACATCTAGGCAATCTCTTACTGTGGGTATGTTACATAGATCATGCTTAGCTTGCCTAGTATCCACCACATGTGCTAGGTAGGCTTCACAGCCTTTTCTCATCAATTTTCTTACAACTGTGGCTGAGATGACATTGGATAAGAAATCTGTTCTTTCCCCCACAACTGTGATCTCATTACCTTCAAGAGTTTTTAAGAAAATTCTCTTTAATTTACAATGAACAACTGCTTGATGACGTGACAACCAGTCCATTCCCAAAATCACATCAAACACAAGGAAAGGCAATTTCAATCAGGTCTGCAAAGAATTTATACCCCTATATCCTTAACATGCAACCTTTGCACACCTTGTTCACCACCACACTGTGGCCCAATGGATTAGCGACCAGAATGTCTTGGTCACTCTCCCTTACTAGTATTCCCCTTTCCACGGGTAGGTTAATGCAGGTATATGAATGAGTGGATCCTAGATCCACCAATGCATGCACAGATGTATTATAGAGGGAGAACGTACCCCTGATAACGTTCGGGGCTTCATACTCCTCCTGAGCTCTTATGGCATAGGCTCTGGCAGGTGCTCTAGCTTCTGGCCTCTCGGTTGGCTCAGATGCAGGTCTCTGTAATGGATCAGCTGACTCTGATTTACTAGACTTCCTACCCCTTTGAGGTGCAGGGGCAGGTCTATTTGCTTGTGTTAGAACAGCTGTAGCAGTTTTGAGTGGACAGTTCCTTAATTGATGCTCTGTCAACCCACACCTTAGGCAGGCACCCATCACTCTCCAACACTCCCCCTTATGCCACTTCAGGCAATGTGGACAAGCAGAAGATGCTGGAGCTGGTCCCCTAAACACTATCCCTGGAGAGCTGCCTACTGATGGTGTGGACTGGCCTCTCCTAGGTGTAAACTTTGGCTTGGGCCCCTGGGACTGACCCTGACCTTGAGGCTGACCTGAACTCTGTGCAAGTGGACCTTTGAACTTCTTCCCAGGTGCAGGAGATGAGCTAGACTGACTCGGGCCCCTCTTATACTATCTCTCTCTTCTGGTCTGCTCACTTATTCTGACTTTCTCAAATTTTACTGCATCTTCCACTAACTTGGTGAAGTCAGTGATCATTATCATTATATTATCATTTAGCCCCTCTTCAAATCTTTTACACCTTTTGGCCTTATTAGGGATTATCTCCCTTCCGTAATGACTTAGTCTAACAAATTCTTTTTCATACTCTGCCACTGTCAACTGTCTCTGCCTCATATTAATGAATTCTCTTCTTCTCTCTTCCAGATATACACTACCCACATACTTCTTTTTAAACTCTGAGAGGAAGATGAAGGAACGGAAGCGTGAAAAACACAAGTTTATACCATTGAATTCAAAAATTTTCACCTAGGGTCACATGCATCATGCAAGATTTATTTTTATCTATTTGATTTCAATGATAAACAACTTATTAAAACTATTTTAATATGTTTTTGGATCTGTATTTGCCATTTAAGATTTTAAAATTAATCAGATTAATTTTAGAACCCTAGATTAAATCAAGAGCGATTACACTAACCTCTTGATGCACTGCAGCGTGTCTACGCCTTTGAGATTCGTCTTCAGGACACCAGATGTTGTCCTTCTAGCTTGTCCACACCAAGAACACCTATGGCAGCCCTTGAATAGCCTCTAAAGCTTTTTCTATTAATTAGAAAATCAAGTTCTGCCTTTTAAGAGATTAAAGATGTAAACAGGACACTATAAACAATTTCTAGTGTTCTTAATTCAAGAGATTGATGGCTAATCTCTTTGAATTGATGAGAGATGAAGAAGAAGAGAAGAAAACCCTCAAAGTGGCATGACAAAGGAGTGTGGCTGCTGGTTGTATTTTATTTTCTCATAACAACACTTAAATAGCTAGGTTAACACATTAAACCCTTGCCACATGTCACCCTTTGATTAACTCTAGGTTTAAGTGACCCAATCACATTGTGCCAAGTGTCAAACCTATATTTAATCTTGATTTTAATCATCTTACATGATTAAAAAACATTTCGCAAGCTTATGTGTTATGCCATGTGTCACCATCTCATGGTGCTACGTGTCACACTGCAAAATGAGCAAAATGCCCCTGTGTCTTAATTTTGAGTTCTTAACCCAAAATAATTATTTTCTTCTTCTAATTAATTTATATCAAATATAAATTAATTAATTAATCTCTATTAATTAATTTCTCATTAATTAAATTCATATTTAAACACTTTAAATATAAATTTAACTTATATTATACATCCAATAATCTAGATTTGGTTTCAAGTCATGCTAGGGACTTTGCAATCTAATTGCAAACCAAACCTATTTAATTAATCAATTTAAACTCTTTAATTAATTAATTAAATCATATTTAATTAGGTGATAACTTGTGTATGTGTGTGACTTACTAGGCTCATCACTAATTGGCAATGAGACATGATATCAACTCTTCATATCATCAGAACTCTTTCTTACCATAAATGATTTCTCTAAATCATTTTATGAACCTTATAGACTATGGTTAACACCTAGCATAGCATGCCATAGCCACCCAATTAGTAATAAGGTTTACCTTAAATGAACCTATAATCATATGTTACCATGCACTAGAATCTCTCTGTTACAAAATCCCAACTCAAGCTGGAGTCATGGTTTATGTCAAACTCCATTTGCTATGAATATTATGTTCTCTTTTAATTCCAGTTCTTGATTAAAAAGATTTTCTAATACGAAAATCTTTTCTAAATAAATCTATCTGTCCTGTCCAGGAACTTGAAACATCAAGAACAATTAAATGAACATAGGATTTTATCTCTATTTACTTAGAGGAACATATTCCATCTTGATCAACACCTACCTCCATATATAACTAGTAGGAGCCAACACATGCCCATATACCCATACACAGTACAAGTATGAAAGCAGTATCAAACTCAAACTACCTATATACAAGATAACTGTGCTATCTCAGGTCTAAAGATTATATGCACTGATATGATTTATGACAAAACATTGACAAGAATAAACTCCATGTGCTTGTCATAAGTGTCACTGGTTCGGCTTACTTATCATTTATAAGTGCCTAGCATGTTTGTTATATGGCATGAGACTCACCATTCCATCTTATTTATATCTCATAAAAATAACTTGGGAACAAACATGAATACAATCTTTCTGGATAAGTCATGTCCTTATTATGAAGTATCCTCGATTGTGAACCTATTTATGATACTTCGTGCTAGAAATATTGTCACTCATATTCTTAACAACTTAAGAATAATATTTCTAACAAAATATCAATGGACCTTTTCTATTACACATAAATATATTATGTAAACGAAAAAGTGGAAATGCCTTTTATTAATAAAAATATGTACAAGATACATACTAAATGATATGCTCTAGGGCATACTACTAACAATCTCCCACTAGCACTAGAGCCATTCATTACAATATCTTAGACCTATCTTCTTAAGATGTCGGTCTAACTGAGTCTGTGACATAGGCTTAGTGAATGGATCAGCTGGATTTTCAGCTGATGTAATTTTCTGCATGGCTATATCACCTTGCCCAACTATATCTCTGATAATGTGGTAGTGCCTTTCTATGTGTTTGGATTTTGGGTGAGACCTTAGTTCCTTAGCCTGTATGACTGCTCCATTGTTGTCACAGTGTAGTGGAACTGCTGACTCAATGGAAGGAACTACTGTAAGTTCTGTCACAAACTTCTTTATCCAAATAGCTTCCTTTGTAGCATCTGATGCAGCAATATACTCAGCCTCTGTAGTGGAATCTGCAGTCGTGCTCTGTTCGGAACTCTTCCAACTGACTGCACCTCCATTACAAATGAACACATATCCAGAGGTAGACTTCCTATCATCGATATCTGATTGGAAATCAGAATCAGTATAACCATCTAATTGCAAGTCTCCACCTCCATAAATCAAGAATAAATCCTTAGTTCTTCTCAAGTACTTAAGGATATTCTTGTGACTATCGATGTTCCAAACCTGGATTGGATTGATACCTGCTAGTCAAACTAACAGCATATGCGATATCCGGCCTAGTACACAACATTGCATACATTAAACTTCCAATAGCTGAAGCATATGGAATCCTGGCCATCTTATCTCTTTCTTCAGGTGTCTTTGGAGACATCTCTTTAGAAATATAGATACCATGTCTCACTGTTAACAATCCTCTCTTGCAATCAAGCATGTTAAACCTCTTTAACACCTTTTCCAAGTATAGACTTTGGGATAAACCAATTATTCTTTTCGCTCTATCTCAATTGATGCGAATCCCAAGAATATAAGTTGCCTCCCCTAAGTCTTTCATGGAGAATGTATTTGACAATCATACCTTTATAGTCGTCAACATACCTGTGTCATTACCCATCAATAGTATGTCATCCACATATAAGACAAGGAAAGTGATAGCACTGTCACTAACCTTCTTATATACACATGGCTCATCCTCATTTTTGATAAAACCAAAGGATTTAATGGCTTCATCAAAACGAATGTTCCAACTCCTCGAAGCTTATTTCAACCCATAAATGGATCGCTTTAGCTTGCATACCTTGGAACCATCTTGGGATTCAAATCCCTTAGGTTGTTCCATGAAAATGTTTTCTTCAATGTATCCATTGAGAAAAGCTGTTTTGACATCCATCTGCCAAATCTCATAATCATAGTACGCAGCTATTGCTAATAAAATCCTAATTGATTTAAGCATGGCAACAGGCGAGAAAGTCTCCTCATAGTCGATTCCTTGCCTTTGGCGAAACCCTTTCGCTACTAGCCTTGCCTTATAGGTCTTTACCTTTCCATCAGAACCAATTTTCTTCTTGAAAACCCATTTGTTCCCTATAGGTATAATACCTTCAGGTGGGTCAACAAGATCCCAAACTTGATTCTTATACATGGAATCAATCTCGGATTTCATAGCATCAATCCATTTTGAAGAGTCTATATCTGATATAGCTTCTTCATAGGTAAGTGGATCATCTCCATGATCCACTTCTTCATGAGTAGACAACTCTTGTTCTTCTTCATGAAGAAAACCATATCTCACTGGTGGGTGAGATACCCTGGTTGCTCTACGAGGAACAGCTGTAAATGTTTCATCAACGAGTATTGGTTGACTAGATGGATCTATATCCATCTGATCTGTTGGTTGGTCAGAATTCTCCAATTCTAACTCTATTTGCCTTCCTTTGCCTCCTTCTTGAACAAACTGTTGTTCAAGAAATGTGGAATCTCTACTTATCACAACCTTTTGTGAAGTAGGCAAATAAAAATAATATCCAAAACTATCTTTTGGATATCCAACAAATCGACCTTTTTCTGATCTGGTCTCCAATTTATCAGTGTTGACTTTTTGATATAATTTGGACAACCCCAAATCTTAACATGCTTAAGACTTGGTTTTCTTCCATGCCATATCTCATAAGGTGTGGAAGAAAGCGATTTTGATGGAATCCTATTCAGAATATGCAAAGTGATTCTAATGCAAATCCCCAAAGGAGATTGGCATATCGGTATAGCTCATCATACTACGTACCATATCCAATAGGTACGATTTCTCCTTCAGATACACCATTCATTGTGGCGTTCTGGAGGAGTCGGTGAGAAACAATGCCATGATCTCTCCAATATTTATCAAATTCAGTACTCAAATATTCACCTCCACGATCTGATCGAAGAGCTTTAATATTCTTTCCTGTTTGATTTTCTACTTCAGATTTAAATTCTTTGAACTTTTCAAAAGATTCATGTTTGTATTTCATCAAATACAAATACCCAAACCTTGATTTATCATCAGTAAAGGTAATAAAATAATGAAAACCCCCTCTAGCCATTTCTTTAAATGGACCACATACATCACTATGTATTAGCTCCAAAATATTTTCAGCTCTTAGCCCCTGTCCAACAAAGGGTGATCTAGTCATTTTGCCCTGAAGGCAAGATTCACAAGTTGGAGTAGGCTCAGAGCCCAATGAGGATAGAATCCCCATTTTCTCCAGTTTTGCAATCCTATCTTCTGCAACATGACATAACCTTAAGTGCCAAATATATTTTGTACTTGAGTTGGTTTTCACCATGGCATTGCATTCTTTTAGATTGCTATACTCTAGCCAGTGGAAACGCTTTCTTACTAGCAATGGAAACACTTTCCTGTTGGCAATGGAAACACTTTCCTGTTGGCAGTGGAAACACTTTCCTTTGCCTTTGTCAGCTTTGGTCTTCCTTTTCTGTTTAGCTATTTTCTTGGAAGGACCAGGAATCTGAGGTTTCTTTTTTCTTATTGCCCTTCTTCTTGTTGGACTTTCCAGTAGAAGAAGATGCAATCAAAGCTACCTCTTTTCCTTTATTGCCTGGCATATTCTTTTGGGCAATAACCAGCATGTTGAGTAAACCAGCTAAGGTGCATTCCTGTTTAGTCATATGGAAATTTGTTACAAAATTCCCAAAAGACTCAGGAAGGGACTGAAGGATCAAATCCGTCTGTAGTTGGAAATCCATGTTAAAGTCAAGATGTTCCAACTACTCAATCATTCGAATCATCTTGTGGACATGATCCCCAATATTCTGTCCCTCAAACATCCTCATACGGAATAGCTGTCTAGATATCTCATACCTAGCATTCCTGCTGTGCTCACCATACAACTCTTGTAGGTGAAGGAGGATCTCACTCGCACTCTGCATGTTCTCATGTTGCTTCTGTAACTCATTACTCATGGAAGCAAGCATGTAACACTTAGCTCTCATATCATGCTCCTTCCACTTGTCCAAAGTTTCATGTTCCTCTTGTGTGGCCTCTGGAGGTAAGGGACCAGAAACATTTGAATCTAGAACATATCCTATATGTTCAAGGTTCAGGACAAGTTTCAAATTTCTTAGCCACTCAGACAGATTAGGTCCTGTCAACCTATTGTGATCAAGTATGCCTGCAAGGATATTGGATGGTGGTGGTTGTTTTGTGCTCATTTTTATCAAAAAATTAACTGCAAAAAATAACCAGATTAATTAGTAAATGTATCACGTAATTAACCAAAATGATTATGGTCTTTTAATCAAATTAGTCCTCCCACTAACTTAGCGAATCCTACACTTCCAAAGTAGGAAACGGAAATCCTAGTTGGATGGATTTCTAGTGGGTGATTGAATTCTTATAATTCTATTGATCATCCTCAGGTACATCCATTATTGGAATTACAATAAACTATAAGTGAGCAACTCTTTGCCCATCACATCTCATGTGAGGTTCAATCCTTTACCTAGCCCCTAATGCTCAAAATCTCAGGTACATCCATTATTGACTTATCTTGCATTAGTTAAGTTGATCCCATTGAGCCAGTAATTATGCAAATAATTTTAATGTCCGCAGGTACATCCAATATTGGCCACTAAACCATTTACATATTTACAACATCTCATGCTTAACAATTATTCTTAAGAAAATCTCTTAAATTAATTGCATCTTATGCAACTATTTAAAATTTCTTAAAATAATTGCCCCAATTGAGGGCCTATATTATAATTACTTTAATTATAGCATTTCCAACTTAATCATTTGTTTGGAAGATTTTATGGTCATTCTAATTACTATTAAGGTCTCACTTTGCACATTATCCATTTAGCATGCATATATCATATAATTGCATACATTCCCATACATCTCATGCATTCATGGATAAGCAGTAAATATGGTATGATCATGGACTTTTTAAGGGATTCAATTCTGAGCCACCAAGAATTGAATCAGGGCATTCCTAGGTGTATTTCATTCATTCATTTTACAAGAGTTGTTGAAGGAGTACATAATCAACACTTGATCTTGAATTCCTCCCACTGGTCCCACCAATGCTCTTGACCTGCTTGAACTTCTTGCAATCCAATATTACATAGTAATCCTTGGCATACCAAGGCGAATTTACAAGAACTTAAATAAATGAAATTACAACCCAAAAATTATTACAAACTTAATAATACATGCCCAAAATAAATTAAAATAAATTAATTAATTTACAATCCCAAAGAAACATAAAAGAAATAAATCCAATCACATTGGTCTTTTATAGTCCATGATCATCTATCATGCATATCACTATTTAACAATTAAAGAAAACATACATACTTAAATTAAATTGAATATCTCATATTCAACTTAAAAATCCAGATTTGAATATGATTCAAATAAATTTAAAAATTTAGATTTGAATCTCATTCAAACAAATTTAAAAATTCAGATTTGAATCACATTCAAATAACTTTAAAAATTCAGATTTGAATCACATTCAAACATTTTTTAAAAAATCAGATTTGAATCACATTCAAACATTTTTTAAAAAATAAGATCTGAATTTTATTCAATCAATTTTAAAAAATCAGATTTAAATATGATTCAAACAACTTTAAAAATTCAGATTTGAATCACATTCAAACAACTTTTAAAATTCTGATTTGAATCACATTCAAACAATTTTTAAAATTCTGATTTGAATCATAATTTAATTGTGTGATAAAAATT
Organism: Hevea brasiliensis; assembly: GCF_030052815.1. Taxonomy (NCBI): domain Eukaryota; kingdom Viridiplantae; phylum Streptophyta; class Magnoliopsida; order Malpighiales; family Euphorbiaceae; genus Hevea; species Hevea brasiliensis. The sequence continues at coordinate 57,973,235 of NC_079502.1, read as the reverse complement.
CTAATTAAACAATTTAATTAGACATAAAATGGATCTTAGATCATACAACAATTGCACATTCACCATCCATTTACCTTTGCACACCATTGTGGTGCATCAACCATGCGCACCATGGTGTTCATCATTTGTGCCGCCACCTTGGCTTTGCAACCAGCAATAAACTTTTGATCTCATGATCATACACACAATTAAATCATATAAACATCAATCTAAATGGCAAATATAGTGGCTCTGATACCAATTGAAGGAACGGAAGCGTGAAAAACACAAGTTTATACCATTGAATTCAAAAATTTTCACCTAGGGTCACATGCATCATGCAAGATTTATTTTTATCTATTTGATTTCAATGATAAACAACATATTAAAACTCTTTTAATATGTTTTTGGATCTGTATTTGCCATTTAAAATTTTAAAATTAATCAGATTAATTTTAGAACCCTAGATTAAATCAAGAGCGATTACACTAACCTCTTGATGCACTGCAGCGTGTCTGCGCCTTTGAGATTCGTCTTCAGGACACCAGATGTTGTCCCTCTAGCTTTTCCACACCAAGAAAACCTATGGCAGCCCTTGAATAGCTTCTAAAGCTTTTTCTATTAATTAGAAAATCAAGTTCTGCCTTTTAAGAGATTAAAGATGTAAACAGGACACTAGAAACAATTTGTAGTGTTCTTAATTTAAGAGATTGATGGCTAATCTCTTTGAATTGATGAGAGATGAAGAAGAAGAGAAAAAAACCCTCAAAGTGGCGTGACAAAGGAGTGTGGCTGCTGGTTGTATTTGATTTTCTCATAACAACACTTAAATAGCTAGGTTAACACATTAAACCCTTGCCACATGTCACCCTTTGATTAGCTCTAGGTTTAAGTGACCCAATCACATTGTGCCAAGTGTCAAACCTATATTTAATCTTGATTTTAATCATCTTACATGATTAAAAAACATTTGGCAAGCTTATGTGTTATTCCATGTGTCACCATCTCATGGTGCCACGTGTCACACTGCAAAATCACCAAAATGCCCCTGTGTCTTAATTTGGAGTTCTTAACCCAAAATAATTATTTTCTTCTTCTAATTAATTTATATCAAATATAAATTAATTAATTAATCTCTATTAATTAATTTCTCATTAATTAAATTCATATTTAAACACTTTAAATATAAATTTAACTTATATTATACATCCAATAATCTAGATTTGGTTTCAAGTCATGCTAGGGACTTTGCAATCTAATTGCAAACCAAACCTATTTAATTAATCAATTTAAACTCTTTAATTAATTAATTAAATCATATTTAATTAGGTGATAACTTGTGTATGTGTGTGACTTACTAGGCTCATCACTAATTGGCAATGAGACATGATATCAACTCTTAATATCATCAGAACTCTTTCTTACCATAAATGATTTCTCTAAATCATTTTATGAACCTTATAGACCATAGTTAACACCTAGCATAGCATGCCATAGCCACCCAATTAGTAATAAGGTTTACCTTAAATGAACCTATAATCATATGTTACCATGCACTAGAATCTCTCTGTTACAAAATCCCAACTCAAGCTGGAGTCATAGTTTATGTCAAACTCCATTTGCTATGAATATTATGTTCTCTTTTAATTCCAGTTCTTGATTAAAAAGATTTTCTCATCAGAAACTCTTTTCTAATAAATCTATCTGTCCTGGCCAGGAACTTGAAACATCAAGAACAATTAAATGAACATAGGATTTTATCTCTATTTACTTAGAGGAACAGATTCCATCTTGATCAACACCTATCTCCATATATAACTAGTAGGAGCCAACACATGCCCATATACCCATACACAGTACAAGTATGAAAGCAGTATCAAACTCAAACTACCTATATACAAGATAACTGTGCTATCTCAGGTCTAAAGATTATAAGCACTGATATGATTTATGACAAAACATTGATAAGAATAAACTCCATGTGCTTGTCATAAGTGTCACTGGTTCGGCCTATTTATCATTTATAAGTGCCTATCATGTTTGTTATATGGCATGAGACTCACCATTCCATCTTATTTATATCTCATATAAATAACTTGGGAACAAACATGAATACAATCTTTCTGGATAAGTCATGTCCTTATTATGAAGTATCCTCGATTGTGAACCTATTTATGATACTTCGTGCTAGAAATATTGTCACTCATATTCTTAACAACTTAAGAATAATATTTCTAACAAAATATCAATGGACATTTTCTATTACACATAAATATATTATGTAAACGGAAAAGTGGAAATGCCTTTTATTAATAAAAATATGTACAAGATACATACTAAATGATATGCTTTAGGGCATACTACTAACAGAAGAAGTCCCAAGTTATTTGTTATGGCTGCACTTCACTGGACACTGTATCCCACCATTGATAGGCATCATCTTGCAGTAGAGATACAATAGCTTCTAAGTTTTGCTCTGGGGTGTAGTGAAGTTTTAAAACTCTCCCTGTTCTGTTCAACCAGTTCTTAGCTGCAACAGAATCATCTTCCCTCTTGCCAAAGAAATCCACTGCTCCAAATTTTCTCAACTTTTCCAGATGAGATTTATGTTATGGAGGTGGCGGTGGTGGCATTACCCCTTCCATTTGTCTGAAAAACTCGGCCATTTGCTGAAACATGGCCTGTGGAGGTTGAGCAACCTCTTCTGGTGCTGGTGGAGCAGGTTCTCCCCTGCCCCCAGTCTCAACTGTTGCAGGTGGAGCATGACTCTCCACTTCCTCCTTAACTGCCTTATGAGACGTGGGGTCCATATCCTAATCAAAATAAGAAAACCAAACAGATCTGCATTAGTGTCACCTCAACTCTTACAAATACAATGATGGTTTGGAATCGATCTAGACCCAAAAACGCCTAAACCGTGCTCTGATATCACTAAATGTGACACCCTTTACCGTCTACAGTGTAACCAAGCAAGATATGCCACACAGTGTACCGAAACACCATATTTTATCTCAATTATTTTTTTTATCCTTCCTTAATTTATTTCTTCATGGTTATGAAGTGCAATTTGTGAAATTTAACTCATTTAAGTCATTTATACAAATTATAATTTCATTTGAGGTTTCGAAAATTTTATAGAAAATCCGGCAGAGTACCGACTAAAAATAGAGAAAATAGTTCTTCGGAACCTGTGAAAAACACTCCCAAATATTCATCCATATTCTCAAACTCCAATAACCATCAACATGGTCTCAACAATTTCTCATCAATTTCTCAAACTTTCCAATCATTCAATTCACATCATATTTATACTCAAATCATAAATAAATACTCAATTTTCATTTATGAACACCATTTATAGACACTTTCATTAATACATAATCACATGAGTTTCAATATACATGGCAAAATAAAAGTTTAATTACAAAATTTACAAAAATACAAGACACAAATACAAAATATAGCCTAGCATCCTACCAATGCACTGTAGCTGAGAGGTGACACAGGACACTAGCAGATCTGACTCTCACCCTGACTGGGGTCTACTGGGATTGCACTCTGTATCTCCAGTGCCTACGCGTATCAAAAAGCAACGCGCTAAGCAATAATGCTTAGTGATGCCAATAATAAAATAAAAAGAACTAAAAGAAAATAAATATGTAGTGTGTATATTGATGTCTCATGCAGACAAATTTTTGGTAATTATTTGTAGTCTTATTTATTAGTACTTTTTATATCCATTATTTCATTAAATTTATCAACTTCCATTTTTTGTTGCCCAAGTAACCTATATTGGATGACTATATTGGATAAACGGGTAAACTGACACTGGGTACCAAGTACCTCGGACCTTCACACCTTCGGTCACATAGTGTCTCCCGGTGTGCAACATAATAGCTGATAAGTTGTAATCACATTAGGCACAAGGCCAAGTATCATCATAATATAACAATGGCTAAAACCCATAAAATCATAGAATGACATAATGCCATGTGCAGTACTGCTAACTGAACCCTATTGGCATGCCAACCTATCCAAATCAATCTTACTAGGTGTACTAGGGCACATTACCAAGTTGTTGATTGAATTTTCATGCTTTACATGTAAGGTTACTATTCATTTTACTATTTAGGTCAAATTATTGACTTTTCAATGCATAATAGCTACATAAGTCTTAATCACATAAATTTACCACATTTTGGTTTCCAAAAGTGTTGGCATTAGTTGCCGATCCATACTCCTAAGCAATGGTGAATAAATTAGAAATTCTAGTTTTGAGTGCTAGAGTTTACTATTCCATTAGGCCATTCTACAGTGAGAATTTGGCCAAATGTTATGTACCAAAGTTGTTCATTATTGTGTCTAATTATATTTCACTTTTTGAATCACTCCATTTGAAGTTTTGTAGCTCAAGTTATGGCCTAAACACCATAACTGGCCGGATTGCAATTTTTCCAAAATTTCTGAGCAGAATCAATTCAGTAGTTTTTGTACACTGACTTTAGGTCAGCTTTTTGGACATGTTATAGTGACAATTTGGGTTTTTTTTTTTCTTCAAAAAAGTTGTAGGGCTATGTCTCAGCTTTCTACTGGTAAAAATTCAGATCAATTTAATCTTTCTACACTGAGTTATGATCAAATGAATGAACACTATTCATTTGGTCATTTTGCCCAGGCAGAATGTGTGTTATCCGAATTTGGTCAATTTTTAAAGCATCCTAAGTTTGGTTTCTAGATAGGGTTCCTTGATCAAAGTTGTGCCATTATGTGTCTAATTTTATGTCCAATTGGTCTTGCACCAATTGAACCTACACAACTCATGTTAAAGCTGCCCAAACATGCTGGACTCACATCTAGACCTGCAGGGCACTCAAGGCAGCACTCCTAACCTCAAATCCCAAGCTGCCATTGACTTCAATTCCTCATTATACTCAGCTAAATGGTCACTAATTGACCATTAAAACTTCCAGTTACCCACACATAAGCAGAATCCAAAGTTTTCCCCCAAACCCTAACTCCAACAACTTTAATACTTCATATACATGCAATCAATGAGTTAAGGCATCAAGTTCCTATTCAATGGCAGCCATGTACAACTATAATTCATTCAAATTAAAGGAAACCTAATGCACCCTAAGGCTGCCAAAATTTGATGAAATTTAGCCATAAAAAATTTATTTAAATTAGCTTAGTTTCATACTCATTTCATGTTTTCCATGATGTATACACAAAGTAATTAAAACTAATTGGCACTAACCTTGATTTAGCTAATTCCCAAAGCTTGAGAACTCTTCTTTTTCTCTTTCTTTTTGCTACCCATGACTTGCTCTAGGTGTAAGGGTAAATATTTGTGAAGGGAAGCTAGGGTTTTGGGGTGATTTGGGTGGGTTAGCTAAATGGTTGAAGATAGCTGTTTAGTTCTTTAATTTTTATCTCCTTTTATTTATTTTTAATTATTTTATAATGATGTGTCAAAATTTGATTGGGTGAAAATATTTTAATTGCATCATGCTTATGTCATAAATATGACTTTTATTTCATTTTCTTTTCTTTTTTTTTATTAATTTCTCTTCAATATTTATTCATATTTTATGTCACAATAATTATTTACTTAACTGGATAAGTCGGCCAAAAATCATCTCTGAAGATGAAATGACCAAAATGCCCTCCGTTTAGCTTATTGAGCCAAAATTGTTTGTACCGATTGAAAAATTTTTCTAAGCCTTTTCTTGGTATTCTAATGCCATAGAAACCTCAATGACTCTTCTCTGGAGTTTCATAAATTATTTTATGAATTTTCTACAGGGTTTAGGGCTCCTAGTTACGAGGACCGCAACTTCCCACTAGGTTACCCATTGCTAGGGCACCGGCTCTTTTAACTTGGTTGTATTTTATTTCTAAAATTTTTCCTATATTTTTTCTTATGAATATTTGAGTTAATTATGACTCCTCACTTTAGTATAAATATTTTTCTAGACATTCTAACTGTCCAGACCGACACCGGTCACCTGAATAGTAGAATGCACATAATTGCTACAGTGAGGATGTTACACTAAGTATATTGTAAATTATTTGTATATCTTGTACTTGACAAACTTATGTAATTAGTTGGTAAATTATGTAAGTTAATGAAATGTAAGAATTCTGATATATGAGTTAAGTATCTAATCGTGATGATTCTGATTGAGATTTAGTATATATTGAAATTGTTTTTGGCAGGTTCAAAAGAACTGTTAGTCCAAATTATAACTTGCACTCTACTGGATTGTCATTAAAATTTTTGAAAATTTCAAATTAGTTAGATTTTGATAAACAATAAAAATAACCTAAACCTTAGATAAAGTTTTTGAATAAGCAAATCAAGAACTTTAATAAAATTAGATAAGATCAGGTGCTCCGGCACTCCATGTGATACGCCTTGCTCGGTGATAAGTGCATAATTTACTAATTTTACTCCCATCACATTTAGTGTTTCTAGTGTGTTCTTATGCATAATTCAGTTCCTTAAAGTATATTTATCATTTAGGCATATTTTTAGTTAGTTGTTGGAATAATTGTGTTAAATGGAGAAATTTTTAGCGTTTGACCTTTGCTATATTTTTCAAGTGTTTCTAAAGTTGTGGGCCTCCAAATCAAGTGTTGTTTAATCCATTGAAAAGCTAAGATAGAGCACTATAAATGATAATGAGTGACCAAAGCCCAAATCAGTCTCCAAGGTTGATAAAATGAGCTATGGATATATTGCAAAAGCCTAGAATTGATGTGTCACGATGAGTTTCAGTCTTTATTTTGTATCTGGAGTTCCAAACCTCCAAATGAAGCAAGCCCAAGTCCAATTGAACCTTAAGAGCTATCTTTACAACTTCTATGAGGGGCTAGATGCGAGATGAGGCTATTTTAATTGTGAAAAATAGCAATGAAGTTTTCAACATGGGCTAGATCGTCTGTCTGAACCAGTCCTGATATTTGGGCCATAACTTGGGCTGTAGACCTCGGATTTGGGCGAGTGAGTACCCGTTTCCTGATACGGTAGGGACAGATTCGGAAAGGAAGTTTTTGAAAATCGGCCTTGATTTCAGAGACGTGAATGCAGGCTGAAAATTTGTCTTTTGAATTTCAAAACTTTTCCCAGTTTGGTTCCTATAATTGGGATTAGGTTTTTTTATTATAAATATGTCTTTGGGCAGTAGCTAAAACACATCCCAATTCAGACCTTCGTTTTCCATTCTCTTTTTAGATTTCTTCTTCATTTTTCTTTATTTTTTTGTAAGCCATGAAAATTGTAACACCCCCGATATTCGGTAGTGCGTTCTACTGTTCCGGTGACCATTGTTGTCCGGACAGTTAGGATGCCTAGAACTACACTTCGATATGAGTGAGGAGACATAAAATAATGAAATACAAGAAAAGAAAACACAAGAAAAACAAAGGAAAAATAATAGCAAAGAAATATAACCAAGTTAAGTGAGCCGAGAACCCTAGCGATGGGTGACCGCACTGGGAAGTCACGGAGTGGACCGTTGACTAGCCCTGGACTGCGATGAACCCTGAAAAATATTTTTAGGACTTAAATAGACCCCTATTGAAGTATAAATACCATAAGAAATATTAAATGAAAATTAAATAATTAGTACAAAGAAAAGTGAGATATCGAAAAAACGGACAAAACCCGGTGTTACCGAAAGATCGGGAATGCAACCCGAACAGAGGCATTGTTGTCTTTTGACCTAAATGTCCATTAAAAATAAATAATATTACACTTGAAAAATTGAATGAAAAATGAGATTAAAGATAAAATATGATTAAGAGAAATTAAGTGGAAAAATATGGGAATAATTAAAAGTTTAATTATAATATTATTTATTTAAGGATTGTGGAGCACTAAGTGGACTATATAAGCCACATGAGGACCAGAAAATCTGCATTCAACTTCATCTTCTTCCCATTTTAAAACCTTACCGAATCCATTTCCTTCCCTAAAAACAACCATAGCCACACCTTGCATGCAAGCTCCACTCCTAATGATCAAGCCACAATTTCTCCAATTGTTCTTCATTAAAAGTGTTCTACACATCATGGGCAGCATGTAGGAAGCAAGAAAGAGGAGTTTTGGTGAAGTTTAATTAAGCCCAAGTTGAGGTTAGTGCTTAATCTTTCCATTTTCCTTCATTAATCCTTGTGTTGAGCTTTGGGTAAGTTAAATTGCTAAGAAAATTTGAGGAAATGATTGAGTATGGGTGAACCTTAATTTTGGCAGCCATGGAAACTCTTTAAGGGCAGTTTATTCTTGCTTCTAAATGGTAGATTAAAGGATTGATTAAATGTATATGTGTGTAGGAAATTATTTGGGTGATGTATACTTAGTATATATGGATGTGTATTTGAAATTTGAAGCTTGGGAATTAATGGAATGTAATGCATGAATTGGCAGCCTGGTTGGGTGAACCATAAGGATGTTATTTCATGTTTGGATGATGGAATATTAATGTTGAATTGTGTTAGTTGTGATGGCAGTTTGGGTATATGTGTGATGGTGTGAAGTTGGACATGTAAATGAGCATGAATAGGTAGTTAAATTGTTGTAATTGAATTTGACAAATTCTGCACTTAATGGTGTATGTTGAATGTGATTGTAAGCTGCCAAAATGATCAATAAAATGTTGTGAAATATGTTTAGGTTAGGGTACAAGCCAGAAATGGCATAAAGGTGAAGTTTGGTAAGGGTTAAAGGTGATCTTTGATGAGTATGAATAAAATGCAATAGGGCAGTTTGTGTTTTGGGCCTAGAACCTTAAGTGTGTAGCTCCAATTGGTATGAGACTAATTGGAGGTGAAACTAGGAACAAAATGTGCCAACTTTCATGAAGGAAGCTTGCCAAAATTCTGCTTGCAAGGTAGCTTGAAAAAAGACCAAATCCGGATTAAGTGCAAATAAGGCCTGAAAATTGACCATTTGGGCAGCAGTTAGTGTTTAGGCCATAACTCACTCAAAATAGGTCCAATTGACCTGAAATTTTGACCATGAATAGTTAAGATCCATATATACAAGTCTTATGAAGACACCAAAGCCCAGAAATGACCATAAGCAAGTCAAACAGCTTGCACAATTTCGGGTCCAAAAATTGGCCGAACCAAAATTGACCTAAAGCGACCTAAAGTGACCAATTTTGATGCATTTTTACCAGCAATAGTAAAATGACCATAACTTGGTCTACATAACTCAGAATGACCTGAAACTTTGCCCCGCGTGCAATAAGACATAGATCTATAACTTTGTAGTTTTGACCAAAACCCAAAAACTGAGGAAACTAGGTCGTCCGGCTAGGTTAAACTAGTATCCCGGAATCCAGCAAATTGCAAGAAAATGCAAGATACATGCAAATGAATTTGGTAACATGTACGAATCCTAAAAGACTATCGAATGTGACATATTGGTAACATTAGAACCTAATTCACCTAGACTGCATCGAGGGTCAACATCTTAGGTTGACTAAGGAAATAATAAAATTCAATAAATTAAGTATTAAGCCTTATTGTTAGAGACGGTTTAAATGAGTACTGAAACACTTCAAATTGTGTTTCTCAGTTAGCAAAGACACAGGGAAAAGGAAGGAAACACTGAGTCAAGGCCAGGAGACAGTTATCAGAGTTTTGTGCACAATAGCTATTCCTTTTGAAATTTTCAATTGAAATAAATTATGATTATTTGTGTGTTATTATTTTAAATTGTGTTTGTGCACAACAGTTATTTCTTTTGAATTTTTCAATTGAAATAAATTATGACTATTTGTATATTATTGTTTCAATTATGGAAATGTGTTTGAATGGATACTTATTGCTTGAAAAGCATTGTAAATGGTTTGAAACTGTGGAAAAATTGATTTAGTGTGATTTGTGAAAATTGAAGTTAATTATGAATTGTGTTGCCATCTTGTGAATGAAATTATGACTTTGGAAATTTTGAGATAAAATGTGTTTAGTGTTATCAAAGCAAAGTAGGGACGGCGATACGTAACGCCTACGATTCTTGGGAACTCTCACGAGTGAACTCAGAAGCTTGCAGGGATGGCGATATGTAACGCCTGCAAGTGCTCTGATAGGTACCACCCAAGGGCTTGCAGGGACGACGATACGTAACACCTGCAGGTGCTTTGATAAGTACTCTTAAATGCCACCACCTCCCTCATTGATTTCGATTATAGGGGTGAGTGTGTCTTATCGTGGTGTACAACACGGCATGTGTGGAAAAATTCTGTCATGGCTTAAATTATGATATTGATTGGCAACACTGTATTCTTCAGTTATTTGATCAAATTGTGTTATTGATTGGCAAAACTGTATTATTCAGTTATTTGATCAAATGGTGTTATTGATTGGCAAAACTGTATTATTCAGTTATTTGATCAAATTACGTTATGGATTGGCAAAACCGTGTTATTCAGTTATTTAATCAAATTGTGTTATTGATTGGCAAAACTGTGTTACTCAGTTATTTGATCAAATTTATGTTATATGAACTTTGTAAATTGTGAAATGGGATTTTGAACTATTTGATTTGTGAATTGTCAATAAAATGTTTATGTATAGCATTTCAAATTGTTATTGTGCACCACTGAGTAAATTTTACTCAGCGATAGCTTTTCATTGCTGTCGCAGGTAGACAGACTGATAGAGCAGCAGACTAGGCTGCTAGTACTACATTGAGAGATCATCGGGTATATTGAGTATACCACATTTTGCATTTTGTACTGTAATGTATGTTCACTGTATGTATATATTGTTCTTTGTTTTGAGCAGTTGTAAATTAAAACTGTACATTGAAGTTGTAAAGTAAATGCTGAGTTATTTTCGCTTGTAAAATTTGTACTGTATTTCTTTAATCTCAGTCTTTGAAAAATTATTGTGGATTTGAGTTGAAAAACGTATTGTGTTGAATTGTGTTGGAGTTTGAGATTGAGAAAAATATTGAAGTGTTTTTTACAGGTTTTTGAAGAACTGTTTTGTTCAAAATACAGATGGCACTCTGCCAAAATTTTTACAAAAATTATTAATAATTCAAATGTGTTAGCTCTTTCACTTAAGTTAAAAAAAAAATTTTTAATACCTGTAAATAGTGCTCACCACTGCAAAAAGAAGTAAGAAAAGTTTTAAAATCCCTTGTAGTGTATTTAATGGGTTATCAGTAGACGAAGTTGGTAATTCATTAGGTATACTACGGGATCATGTTATGCCTTGCAGAGGGGTAGGGTGTGACAAACATGAGTGTCTAAGTTTTTAATTCAGTTCAAGGGATTTAAGTTCTTTTGTCTGATTTGTGAGAACAGGTTCTTAATTTAATTTATGTCTTTTTGAATACCTATTATTTTCTGATTTCATTGTCTTTGATCTATTGAATGATTTGCCTATTAGTTAATTGTTTGATGTGATCAATTGCTAGTTCATCTTCATAATACATAATTGTTGTGTAAGATTGAATATGAGTAGCAATTAGGTTTTATTGATTATGATCCCAGTTTTCAATAATAACCTAAGGAAATAATAGGGTGAATTAAATGATTTATGCTTCATAAATTATTGTTCAGCTTAACTACTTACTATTCTTAAAGCAATTATTAATTTGATGAGGATTGTTTAATACCAATTCAGTTAATATTAGAGTCAAAAGGAGTGCTGGGCTCGAATTGATGAGTATAGGGACGTTAGGCGTATATCTCACTGTTTGGTAAATCTACGTTAAGTATTTAATAAGATATAATTGTATTTCTTTTGTCTATTATTGAATCAATGGATTGGAATGCGAATTACCGGGCAGAAGTTTGTTTAATTTGAGATTTTCATATTTAATTTTAGTTCTTAATTTATGATTTTTTATTTCTACTTTGGATTGCGAATTACCCCCCCCCCCTAACAACCTTTGTTTCTTTTTCCATTACACAAGCGCATGAAATATAATAATTCAGTCTATAGGATTCGACCTAGATTTACCACTTACTGTAGAAAATATTTCATAATCGGTAATTTCAGTTAATTTAATTTCTGGTGGATTCAACAGCCATCACTCGGCTACACTGTAACGGGTGAGGGGTGTTACATTTTGTGGTATCAGAGCACAGTTTAGCCATTCCTAGGCAAAGATAAGTAGAAAGATAGTGTGCATACATGCAATGCATTGACAAGAGTCAAGGTGGCACTAATGCAGATTTGTTTACTTTTGATTATTCAAAGTTAAGATATGGACTCAGAGTCACAGAGGGTATTAGAAAAAGAAGTCAAAAACCTAGTTCATGAGGTTATAACGTAGTGACTACGCAATGTTCTCGATGTTTGTATTGTAAGCTGCAGATTACAGTACCGACATGGGATTTTTGGGTAGAGCTATGTGCTTCCTCATGGTACAATAAAATAAGAATATTTGTAAGAAATCTATAATTTGATACAGTTATGCCCGAATAGAGTACTATTACGGGAAATAAATGTTAAAATTCTAGTTAAAAATTTAAACTTCAAAACTAGCATACTGAAAGATCACACTTGTAAGGTAGCTAGAGTCAATGACTCGGTTATACTAATGTGTACTACCATTACCACAAAAATTGCTATAAGCTTAGAGAACTCAGTATGTCTATAAATTAGAAAGAACACCTTGAGGACGAAGATATCGAGACCTCGATATGGAGTCTTATAGTTATTTTGATATTTTTGATAGAAAGGAATGATGTAGGTATTCGAGAATACATTTAGAAATTGTATTGATGCTCCCTACGGAAGCAAGAATAAATAACTTCCACTGATGGAGTTTGTGTGTAGTGATTGTTATTAAATAAGCATGATGATAGCAAGATATATGCTTTGTATGAGACAAAGGGTAATTTAATAGAATTAGAATTGAGAAAAATAGACTGAAAGGACAGTAAAGATTCTAGTATGGGTAATCAAGAAACCAATGAATAAGAGAATTTCATGAATAAAGATACTAGAGGCAAAGAAAACAATGATGGGAGAGTGAATAAAATTATGAGAAAATGATATTCATAGTTCTTTGAATCTGATGAATTTCGAGGATGAAATTCCTTTTTAGAGGGGAAGAGTTGTAACATCCTCATTTTCATAGTTCGTACGTCCTACTGTTCCGATAACTAATGTCTGCCTCAGAAAGTCGGAATGTCTGGAACTACACTGTAATGACAGTGAGGAAGTATAAAATAAAGAAATATGTGATGAGAAAAATTTAAAAAAAAAATAAAAGAGATAAAATGTGACTAAGTTAAATGAACCAAACTCATAGCGATGGGTGACCACACCGGGAAGTTACGGCGAAGACCGTTGACTAGCCCTGGACCGCGAGGAACCCCGAGAAATATTTTTGGGATCGAATTAAAGGTAGAGGTGTAATTGATATTGGAAATATCAAAGAAAAATTAATGAATTAGTACAAATAAAAACGAAAAATCAAGAAACAGATAAAAATTGGTGTTACCGAAAAATCAGGAATATAACTCGAAGAGGGGCATTTTGGTCAATTGATACTTATAGTTGACTTTTAACCTCAATGTCCATTGAAAATGAGTGATAGCACACTTTGGAAATGTTATGAAAATTTAAAATTGTGGTACATAATATAAATGATGAAAGAAATAGTATATAATTTGAATAATCAAACTTTAACATATAATATTAATTAAATAAACTTTAGTGGAGGGTTAGTGCGAGCTATTTACACTTAAGTGGAAAGCCACTTAATTTTAGCACATTCAACTTCTTCATTCGCTCACCATTGCCGAATTTAAGAGCTTCCAAACCCTCCCATGGCTGCCCAAATGCAGGGCACACTCCACCCATTTTCAAGCTGAAATTTTTTACTAGTCTTAATTAAAGTTGGTCACCACATCACAAGGAAGAGATTGATGATAATTTAAAGAGGAATAATTGAGGTTTGATCAAGCTCCATAAAAGGTTAGTGCTAGTTTCCTTAATTTTCTTAAGCAAAAGTTGTGTTGAGGTTGAGACAAGTCAAATGGTTAAGAAAAATTGAAGAAATAATTAAGTTTTGGCAAACCATAAATTTGACAGCCATGGTGGTGAAAGGCGTTTGATTTATTCTCACATGAAATTAATGGGAATTGATGTTAAATGAAGTAATTAGAAGTGCTAGCTAGTAAATTTTATGTGTATGTTATTGTTAGTGTTGAATTTAGGGGTTTGAAAGGGGAATTTAATACCTTAGCAAACTGCCATTGTTGGCAGCCCTTAAACTCATGAAATTGTGTATGATTTTATGAAATTATTGGTGAATTATGATGGTGTTGAATTGGGGGCAGTAGGTGAAATTGATATGGAAGTGTATGTGTAAGTTAAGTGATGATGTATATTGAACTTGGGTTGAATTAGATGTTAAATATTAATGGTGTATTGTGTGCCTTGAACTCTTGATGTATTCTACCCAAAATTTCTTTGCTAGAATTGTGTTGAATATATATGGAAGTGCCATGAATAAATATTGAAGTATTGGGAGGAGGAGAATTGTTAAATTGGGAGTGTGATTTTCATGTGCAGGTTGTTTATTATTGGTAGTACACAAATTAGGTTATAAGTGCAAAATTGCAACCCTAATTGGTATGAGGCCAATGGAGGAAAAACTAGACATAAAATAGGCCAACTTTCATTTAGAAATATTGCCAAAATTCTTCCTAGAAACTGACCTTAAAAATGACCAAATCCGAAATTGCAACTTTCTAAGCCCAGAAATTGATCATATGAGCAGTAGCCATTCAATTCGCCATAACTCACTCAAAACAGGTCCAAATGACCTGAAATTTATACCAATGGAAAGCTTAGACATAGGGCTACAACTTTGATGAAGATAACAAAATCCAAAAATGCCATTTACTAAGTCAAATTACTTACAAAATTTGAGGCATCAAAACTGTCGAAAACCATTGCAACCAGAATTTGACCATAT